>NC_080187.1:121811270-121960086 GCF_030028045.1 Hippopotamus amphibius kiboko | reverse complement strand
TGGGACCCATCCCAGGCTCAGCCAGGCCTCCCTAGGGCCTGTGCTGGCCTGGGCCACTGCCAGCCAGCAGGACCTCGACAGAGCACAGTTCATTCGAGCAGGCCCCAGGGTGTTGCCTGTGTGTCTCTTGCACTGCTGGCAAGCTGCGGGTCCAGAGGCTGAGTGTGCACGTGGCCCCTGGGGCCTGAGCACAAAACAGTCATGACCCCACTTGCAAGCAGGACTCCTGCCACCTCTTCGCTGCCTGCCACACTCCCTTGCTGCCTGCACTGTCTTCACTGCTGGCAGGCCTCTGTGTGCACAGGCCGGTCGACGCCAAGGAAACAAGGGGCTTGCTCTCCCCTTGCTAGCAGCTCCTCCTACAGCACTCTGGACCAGGGCACACACGCCCCTGGACCAGCAGCCTGCAAGGAAGCTGCCGCTGAGCCATGCAGAAAGGCCTGCAGCACTTGGCAGGGAGCCTTCGGCTGTGGACAGCTTTCCCACTGCCAAGCCTTGGAGGAGCTCATGGATGCTGGGGCGTGCAGCGTTTTCCATCGGAGAGCACTGGGGGCCCAAAGCCTCCCCTGTGCCTTCCGAGCCCCTTCCCACCCACAGGCCCTTGGCACCCACTCTGTTGCCAGAGGGAAGTCCTAAGCAGGACTCTCGAGCTTGTGCAGCCAGAGTGCCTCCTGCTTGGAAACGGCCTCAGGAACTCATTTGGAGTGAGGCTGCTCCCATGCTTATCAGCCAGCAGATGGTGCCATCGCTCCACCAAAAAACTCTCTGCTTTGCCTTCAGCCCTGGCTCGCCCTGCTGAGCTCTCTCTGCCTCAAGCAGAAGCTCCAGTGTGCGTCCAGCCTACAGAAAGCAGAGTGCCTTTGCCTGAGCACTGCTATGCTGTGGCAGCACCCTGAAGGCCTCCTAGGGCCTTCTCTGCCCTAACCCAAGTCGTGCCATTCGGCCCATGCGGGGAGCAAAGCTCCCCCTTGGCAGGGCTCAGCGTGTGGCCTGTGTGGGGTTTCATGGCTGGGAAAAGGCAGATCCTGAAGCTGGGTGCCCTCCTGTGAATGGGGCCTGGTGGGCAGAGCCGGCATTCCCTGGTTGGGATGTAGGAGATCTGGGGCCTTCAAGCTGCATGCACATCCCCTCTCTGGCTGCCCCTCTTGCTTCTTCTCTGCTGCCAAGCCTCTCGCACCACACGTGCGTCTCATTGGAAGGAGCAGGCTGCTTGCCATTCTTGGGCAGGGAATCATCCCACACACCTCGTTTCCTCGAAGGGGAGTGCAGACTGACTCAGAGCCTCCAGAGGAGCTGTAGTCTCTCCAGCCACAGAGGCCTGTAGCCGAGTCCATGACAGCCTGTTGCAGGGAGGGCTCCTATGGGAGAGTGCCATGCTTCCCTGGCAGGGGCTCCTTCTCACACTGCTTTCCGTGGGGAAACACTGTGTGCGCCAGGGGTCTCCTGTGTGCACAAAATCTCTCCCCAGTGCCTGAGGTGCAGGGAATCCTCTTTGGACACAGAGCAATGTTCTAGGCAGACCTCCCATGCTGGGAGAGCCTCCACTTCCCCAACTGTCCAACTGCCTCAGGAACACACTTCTAGGGAGTGTGGGTCTAACAGGCAGAACGGCCCGAGTGAGGAACGTGGATGGCAGGCCAAAGCCACTGTGCTGAGCATTCCCCCTGCAAGTCCCAGCTGAAGGCTCTGGGCACCAGGCTCAAGCTGGAATGAGCCTGTAGCCTGGCCTCCAGTCCCAGGCTTTCCCTGGGCACTGCTAGTTTGGGACCCATCCCAGGCTCAGCCAGGCCTCCCTAGGGCCTGTGCTGGCCTGGGCCACTGCCAGCCAGCAGGACCTCGACAGAGCACAGTTCATTCGAGCAGGCCCCAGGGTGTTGCCTGTGTGTCTCTTGCACTGCTGGCAAGCTGCGGGTCCAGAGGCTGAGTGTGCACGTGGCCCCTGGGGCCTGAGCACAAAACAGTCATGACCCCACTTGCAAGCAGGACTCCTGCCACCTCTTCGCTGCCTGCCACACTCCCTTGCTGCCTGCACTGTCTTCACTGCTGGCAGGCCTCTGTGTGCACAGGCCGGTCGACGCCAAGGAAACAAGGGGCTTGCTCTCCCCTTGCTAGCAGCTCCTCCTACAGCACTCTGGACCAGGGCACACACGCCCCTGGACCAGCAGCCTGCAAGGAAGCTGCCGCTGAGCCATGCAGAAAGGCCTGCAGCACTTGGCAGGGAGCCTTCGGCTGTGGACAGCTTTCCCACTGCCAAGCCTTGGAGGAGCTCATGGATGCTGGGGCGTGCAGCGTTTTCCATCGGAGAGCACTGGGGGCCCAAAGCCTCCCCTGTGCCTTCCGAGCCCCTTCCCACCCACAGGCCCTTGGCACCCACTCTGTTGCCAGAGGGAAGTCCTAAGCAGGACTCTCGAGCTTGTGCAGCCAGAGTGCCTCCTGCTTGGAAACGGCCTCAGGAACTCATTTGGAGTGAGGCTGCTCCCATGCTTATCAGCCAGCAGATGGTGCCATCGCTCCACCAAAAAACTCTCTGCTTTGCCTTCAGCCCTGGCTCGCCCTGCTGAGCTCTCTCTGCCTCAAGCAGAAGCTCCAGTGTGCGTCCAGCCTACAGAAAGCAGAGTGCCTTTGCCTGAGCACTGCTATGCTGTGGCAGCACCCTGAAGGCCTCCTAGGGCCTTCTCTGCCCTAACCCAAGTCGTGCCATTCGGCCCATGCGGGGAGCAAAGCTCCCCCTTGGCAGGGCTCAGCGTGTGGCCTGTGTGGGGTTTCATGGCTGGGAAAAGGCAGATCCTGAAGCTGGGTGCCCTCCTGTGAATGGGGCCTGGTGGGCAGAGCCGGCATTCCCTGGTTGGGATGTAGGAGATCTGGGGCCTTCAAGCTGCATGCACATCCCCTCTCTGGCTGCCCCTCTTGCTTCTTCTCTGCTGCCAAGCCTCTCGCACCACACGTGCGTCTCATTGGAAGGAGCAGGCTGCTTGCCATTCTTGGGCAGGGAATCATCCCACACACCTCGTTTCCTCGAAGGGGAGTGCAGACTGACTCAGAGCCTCCAGAGGAGCTGTAGTCTCTCCAGCCACAGAGGCCTGTAGCCGAGTCCATGACAGCCTGTTGCAGGGAGGGCTCCTATGGGAGAGTGCCATGCTTCCCTGGCAGGGGCTCCTTCTCACACTGCTTTCCGTGGGGAAACACTGTGTGCGCCAGGGGTCTCCTGTGTGCACAAAATCTCTCCCCAGTGCCTGAGGTGCAGGGAATCCTCTTTGGACACAGAGCAATGTTCTAGGCAGACCTCCCATGCTGGGAGAGCCTCCACTTCCCCAACTGTCCAACTGCCTCAGGAACACACTTCTAGGGAGTGTGGGTCTAACAGGCAGAACGGCCCGAGTGAGGAACGTGGATGGCAGGCCAAAGCCACTGTGCTGAGCATTCCCCCTGCAAGTCCCAGCTGAAGGCTCTGGGCACCAGGCTCAAGCTGGAATGAGCCTGTAGCCTGGCCTCCAGTCCCAGGCTTTCCCTGGGCACTGCTAGTTTGGGACCCATCCCAGGCTCAGCCAGGCCTCCCTAGGGCCTGTGCTGGCCTGGGCCACTGCCAGCCAGCAGGACCTCGACAGAGCACAGTTCATTCGAGCAGGCCCCAGGGTGTTGCCTGTGTGTCTCTTGCACTGCTGGCAAGCTGCGGGTCCAGAGGCTGAGTGTGCACGTGGCCCCTGGGGCCTGAGCACAAAACAGTCATGACCCCACTTGCAAGCAGGACTCCTGCCACCTCTTCGCTGCCTGCCACACTCCCTTGCTGCCTGCACTGTCTTCACTGCTGGCAGGCCTCTGTGTGCACAGGCCGGTCGACGCCAAGGAAACAAGGGGCTTGCTCTCCCCTTGCTAGCAGCTCCTCCTACAGCACTCTGGACCAGGGCACACACGCCCCTGGACCAGCAGCCTGCAAGGAAGCTGCCGCTGAGCCATGCAGAAAGGCCTGCAGCACTTGGCAGGGAGCCTTCGGCTGTGGACAGCTTTCCCACTGCCAAGCCTTGGAGGAGCTCATGGATGCTGGGGCGTGCAGCGTTTTCCATCGGAGAGCACTGGGGGCCCAAAGCCTCCCCTGTGCCTTCCGAGCCCCTTCCCACCCACAGGCCCTTGGCACCCACTCTGTTGCCAGAGGGAAGTCCTAAGCAGGACTCTCGAGCTTGTGCAGCCAGAGTGCCTCCTGCTTGGAAACGGCCTCAGGAACTCATTTGGAGTGAGGCTGCTCCCATGCTTATCAGCCAGCAGATGGTGCCATCGCTCCACCAAAAAACTCTCTGCTTTGCCTTCAGCCCTGGCTCGCCCTGCTGAGCTCTCTCTGCCTCAAGCAGAAGCTCCAGTGTGCGTCCAGCCTACAGAAAGCAGAGTGCCTTTGCCTGAGCACTGCTATGCTGTGGCAGCACCCTGAAGGCCTCCTAGGGCCTTCTCTGCCCTAACCCAAGTCGTGCCATTCGGCCCATGCGGGGAGCAAAGCTCCCCCTTGGCAGGGCTCAGCGTGTGGCCTGTGTGGGGTTTCATGGCTGGGAAAAGGCAGATCCTGAAGCTGGGTGCCCTCCTGTGAATGGGGCCTGGTGGGCAGAGCCGGCATTCCCTGGTTGGGATGTAGGAGATCTGGGGCCTTCAAGCTGCATGCACATCCCCTCTCTGGCTGCCCCTTTTGCTTCTTCTCTGCTGCCAAGCCTCTCGCACCACACGTGCGTCTCATTGGAAGGAGCAGGCTGCTTGCCATTCTTGGGCAGGGAATCATCCCACACACCTCGTTTCCTCGAAGGGGAGTGCAGACTGACTCAGAGCCTCCAGAGGAGCTGTAGTCTCTCCAGCCACAGAGGCCTGTAGCCGAGTCCATGACAGCCTGTTGCAGGGAGGGCTCCTATGGGAGAGTGCCATGCTTCCCTGGCAGGGGCTCCTTCTCACACTGCTTTCCGTGGGGAAACACTGTGTGCGCCAGGGGTCTCCTGTGTGCACAAAATCTCTCCCCAGTGCCTGAGGTGCAGGGAATCCTCTTTGGACACAGAGCAATGTTCTAGGCAGACCTCCCATGCTGGGAGAGCCTCCACTTCCCCAACTGTCCAACTGCCTCAGGAACACACTTCTAGGGAGTGTGGGTCTAACAGGCAGAACGGCCCGAGTGAGGAACGTGGATGGCAGGCCAAAGCCACTGTGCTGAGCATTCCCCCTGCAAGTCCCAGCTGAAGGCTCTGGGCACCAGGCTCAAGCTGGAATGAGCCTGTAGCCTGGCCTCCAGTCCCAGGCTTTCCCTGGGCACTGCTAGTTTGGGACCCATCCCAGGCTCAGCCAGGCCTCCCTAGGGCCTGTGCTGGCCTGGGCCACTGCCAGCCAGCAGGACCTCGACAGAGCACAGTTCATTCGAGCAGGCCCCAGGGTGTTGCCTGTGTGTCTCTTGCACTGCTGGCAAGCTGCGGGTCCAGAGGCTGAGTGTGCACGTGGCCCCTGGGGCCTGAGCACAAAACAGTCATGACCCCACTTGCAAGCAGGACTCCTGCCACCTCTTCGCTGCCTGCCACACTCCCTTGCTGCCTGCACTGTCTTCACTGCTGGCAGGCCTCTGTGTGCACAGGCCGGTCGACGCCAAGGAAACAAGGGGCTTGCTCTCCCCTTGCTAGCAGCTCCTCCTACAGCACTCTGGACCAGGGCACACACGCCCCTGGACCAGCAGCCTGCAAGGAAGCTGCCGCTGAGCCATGCAGAAAGGCCTGCAGCACTTGGCAGGGAGCCTTCGGCTGTGGACAGCTTTCCCACTGCCAAGCCTTGGAGGAGCTCATGGATGCTGGGGCGTGCAGCGTTTTCCATCGGAGAGCACTGGGGGCCCAAAGCCTCCCCTGTGCCTTCCGAGCCCCTTCCCACCCACAGGCCCTTGGCACCCACTCTGTTGCCAGAGGGAAGTCCTAAGCAGGACTCTCGAGCTTGTGCAGCCAGAGTGCCTCCTGCTTGGAAACGGCCTCAGGAACTCATTTGGAGTGAGGCTGCTCCCATGCTTATCAGCCAGCAGATGGTGCCATCGCTCCACCAAAAAACTCTCTGCTTTGCCTTCAGCCCTGGCTCGCCCTGCTGAGCTCTCTCTGCCTCAAGCAGAAGCTCCAGTGTGCGTCCAGCCTACAGAAAGCAGAGTGCCTTTGCCTGAGCACTGCTATGCTGTGGCAGCACCCTGAAGGCCTCCTAGGGCCTTCTCTGCCCTAACCCAAGTCGTGCCATTCGGCCCATGCGGGGAGCAAAGCTCCCCCTTGGCAGGGCTCAGCGTGTGGCCTGTGTGGGGTTTCATGGCTGGGAAAAGGCAGATCCTGAAGCTGGGTGCCCTCCTGTGAATGGGGCCTGGTGGGCAGAGCCGGCATTCCCTGGTTGGGATGTAGGAGATCTGGGGCCTTCAAGCTGCATGCACATCCCCTCTCTGGCTGCCCCTCTTGCTTCTTCTCTGCTGCCAAGCCTCTCGCACCACACGTGCGTCTCATTGGAAGGAGCAGGCTGCTTGCCATTCTTGGGCAGGGAATCATCCCACACACCTCGTTTCCTCGAAGGGGAGTGCAGACTGACTCAGAGCCTCCAGAGGAGCTGTAGTCTCTCCAGCCACAGAGGCCTGTAGCCGAGTCCATGACAGCCTGTTGCAGGGAGGGCTCCTATGGGAGAGTGCCATGCTTCCCTGGCAGGGGCTCCTTCTCACACTGCTTTCCGTGGGGAAACACTGTGTGCGCCAGGGGTCTCCTGTGTGCACAAAATCTCTCCCCAGTGCCTGAGGTGCAGGGAATCCTCTTTGGACACAGAGCAATGTTCTAGGCAGACCTCCCATGCTGGGAGAGCCTCCACTTCCCCAACTGTCCAACTGCCTCAGGAACACACTTCTAGGGAGTGTGGGTCTAACAGGCAGAACGGCCCGAGTGAGGAACGTGGATGGCAGGCCAAAGCCACTGTGCTGAGCATTCCCCCTGCAAGTCCCAGCTGAAGGCTCTGTGCACCAGGCTCAAGCTGGAATGAGCCTGTAGCCTGGCCTCCAGTCCCAGGCTTTCCCTGGGCACTGCTAGTTTGGGACCCATCCCAGGCTCAGCCAGGCCTCCCTAGGGCCTGTGCTGGCCTGGGCCACTGCCAGCCAGCAGGACCTCGACAGAGCACAGTTCATTCGAGCAGGCCCCAGGGTGTTGCCTGTGTGTCTCTTGCACTGCTGGCAAGCTGCGGGTCCAGAGGCTGAGTGTGCACGTGGCCCCTGGGGCCTGAGCACAAAACAGTCATGACCCCACTTGCAAGCAGGACTCCTGCCACCTCTTCGCTGCCTGCCACACTCCCTTGCTGCCTGCACTGTCTTCACTGCTGGCAGGCCTCTGTGTGCACAGGCCGGTCGACGCCAAGGAAACAAGGGGCTTGCTCTCCCCTTGCTAGCAGCTCCTCCTACAGCACTCTGGACCAGGGCACACACGCCCCTGGACCAGCAGCCTGCAAGGAAGCTGCCGCTGAGCCATGCAGAAAGGCCTGCAGCACTTGGCAGGGAGCCTTCGGCTGTGGACAGCTTTCCCACTGCCAAGCCTTGGAGGAGCTCATGGATGCTGGGGCGTGCAGCGTTTTCCATCGGAGAGCACTGGGGGCCCAAAGCCTCCCCTGTGCCTTCCGAGCCCCTTCCCACCCACAGGCCCTTGGCACCCACTCTGTTGCCAGAGGGAAGTCCTAAGCAGGACTCTCGAGCTTGTGCAGCCAGAGTGCCTCCTGCTTGGAAACGGCCTCAGGAACTCATTTGGAGTGAGGCTGCTCCCATGCTTATCAGCCAGCAGATGGTGCCATCGCTCCACCAAAAAACTCTCTGCTTTGCCTTCAGCCCTGGCTCGCCCTGCTGAGCTCTCTCTGCCTCAAGCAGAAGCTCCAGTGTGCGTCCAGCCTACAGAAAGCAGAGTGCCTTTGCCTGAGCACTGCTATGCTGTGGCAGCACCCTGAAGGCCTCCTAGGGCCTTCTCTGCCCTAACCCAAGTCGTGCCATTCGGCCCATGCGGGGAGCAAAGCTCCCCCTTGGCAGGGCTCAGCGTGTGGCCTGTGTGGGGTTTCATGGCTGGGAAAAGGCAGATCCTGAAGCTGGGTGCCCTCCTGTGAATGGGGCCTGGTGGGCAGAGCCGGCATTCCCTGGTTGGGATGTAGGAGATCTGGGGCCTTCAAGCTGCATGCACATCCCCTCTCTGGCTGCCCCTCTTGCTTCTTCTCTGCTGCCAAGCCTCTCGCACCACACGTGCGTCTCATTGGAAGGAGCAGGCTGCTTGCCATTCTTGGGCAGGGAATCATCCCACACACCTCGTTTCCTCGAAGGGGAGTGCAGACTGACTCAGAGCCTCCAGAGGAGCTGTAGTCTCTCCAGCCACAGAGGCCTGTAGCCGAGTCCATGACAGCCTGTTGCAGGGAGGGCTCCTATGGGAGAGTGCCATGCTTCCCTGGCAGGGGCTCCTTCTCACACTGCTTTCCGTGGGGAAACACTGTGTGCGCCAGGGGTCTCCTGTGTGCACAAAATCTCTCCCCAGTGCCTGAGGTGCAGGGAATCCTCTTTGGACACAGAGCAATGTTCTAGGCAGACCTCCCATGCTGGGAGAGCCTCCACTTCCCCAACTGTCCAACTGCCTCAGGAACACACTTCTAGGGAGTGTGGGTCTAACAGGCAGAACGGCCCGAGTGAGGAACGTGGATGGCAGGCCAAAGCCACTGTGCTGAGCATTCCCCCTGCAAGTCCCAGCTGAAGGCTCTGGGCACCAGGCTCAAGCTGGAATGAGCCTGTAGCCTGGCCTCCAGTCCCAGGCTTTCCCTGGGCACTGCTAGTTTGGGACCCATCCCAGGCTCAGCCAGGCCTCCCTAGGGCCTGTGCTGGCCTGGGCCACTGCCAGCCAGCAGGACCTCGACAGAGCACAGTTCATTCGAGCAGGCCCCAGGGTGTTGCCTGTGTGTCTCTTGCACTGCTGGCAAGCTGCGGGTCCAGAGGCTGAGTGTGCACGTGGCCCCTGGGGCCTGAGCACAAAACAGTCATGACCCCACTTGCAAGCAGGACTCCTGCCACCTCTTCGCTGCCTGCCACACTCCCTTGCTGCCTGCACTGTCTTCACTGCTGGCAGGCCTCTGTGTGCACAGGCCGGTCGACGCCAAGGAAACAAGGGGCTTGCTCTCCCCTTGCTAGCAGCTCCTCCTACAGCACTCTGGACCAGGGCACACACGCCCCTGGACCAGCAGCCTGCAAGGAAGCTGCCGCTGAGCCATGCAGAAAGGCCTGCAGCACTTGGCAGGGAGCCTTCGGCTGTGGACAGCTTTCCCACTGCCAAGCCTTGGAGGAGCTCATGGATGCTGGGGCGTGCAGCGTTTTCCATCGGAGAGCACTGGGGGCCCAAAGCCTCCCCTGTGCCTTCCGAGCCCCTTCCCACCCACAGGCCCTTGGCACCCACTCTGTTGCCAGAGGGAAGTCCTAAGCAGGACTCTCGAGCTTGTGCAGCCAGAGTGCCTCCTGCTTGGAAACGGCCTCAGGAACTCATTTGGAGTGAGGCTGCTCCCATGCTTATCAGCCAGCAGATGGTGCCATCGCTCCACCAAAAAACTCTCTGCTTTGCCTTCAGCCCTGGCTCGCCCTGCTGAGCTCTCTCTGCCTCAAGCAGAAGCTCCAGTGTGCGTCCAGCCTACAGAAAGCAGAGTGCCTTTGCCTGAGCACTGCTATGCTGTGGCAGCACCCTGAAGGCCTCCTAGGGCCTTCTCTGCCCTAACCCAAGTCGTGCCATTCGGCCCATGCGGGGAGCAAAGCTCCCCCTTGGCAGGGCTCAGCGTGTGGCCTGTGTGGGGTTTCATGGCTGGGAAAAGGCAGATCCTGAAGCTGGGTGCCCTCCTGTGAATGGGGCCTGGTGGGCAGAGCCGGCATTCCCTGGTTGGGATGTAGGAGATCTGGGGCCTTCAAGCTGCATGCACATCCCCTCTCTGGCTGCCCCTCTTGCTTCTTCTCTGCTGCCAAGCCTCTCGCACCACACGTGCGTCTCATTGGAAGGAGCAGGCTGCTTGCCATTCTTGGGCAGGGAATCATCCCACACACCTCGTTTCCTCGAAGGGGAGTGCAGACTGACTCAGAGCCTCCAGAGGAGCTGTAGTCTCTCCAGCCACAGAGGCCTGTAGCCGAGTCCATGACAGCCTGTTGCAGGGAGGGCTCCTATGGGAGAGTGCCATGCTTCCCTGGCAGGGGCTCCTTCTCACACTGCTTTCCGTGGGGAAACACTGTGTGCGCCAGGGGTCTCCTGTGTGCACAAAATCTCTCCCCAGTGCCTGAGGTGCAGGGAATCCTCTTTGGACACAGAGCAATGTTCTAGGCAGACCTCCCATGCTGGGAGAGCCTCCACTTCCCCAACTGTCCAACTGCCTCAGGAACACACTTCTAGGGAGTGTGGGTCTAACAGGCAGAACGGCCCGAGTGAGGAACGTGGATGGCAGGCCAAAGCCACTGTGCTGAGCATTCCCCCTGCAAGTCCCAGCTGAAGGCTCTGTGCACCAGGCTCAAGCTGGAATGAGCCTGTAGCCTGGCCTCCAGTCCCAGGCTTTCCCTGGGCACTGCTAGTTTGGGACCCATCCCAGGCTCAGCCAGGCCTCCCTAGGGCCTGTGCTGGCCTGGGCCACTGCCAGCCAGCAGGACCTCGACAGAGCACAGTTCATTCGAGCAGGCCCCAGGGTGTTGCCTGTGTGTCTCTTGCACTGCTGGCAAGCTGCGGGTCCAGAGGCTGAGTGTGCACGTGGCCCCTGGGGCCTGAGCACAAAACAGTCATGACCCCACTTGCAAGCAGGACTCCTGCCACCTCTTCGCTGCCTGCCACACTCCCTTGCTGCCTGCACTGTCTTCACTGCTGGCAGGCCTCTGTGTGCACAGGCCGGTCGACGCCAAGGAAACAAGGGGCTTGCTCTCCCCTTGCTAGCAGCTCCTCCTACAGCACTCTGGACCAGGGCACACACGCCCCTGGACCAGCAGCCTGCAAGGAAGCTGCCGCTGAGCCATGCAGAAAGGCCTGCAGCACTTGGCAGGGAGCCTTCGGCTGTGGACAGCTTTCCCACTGCCAAGCCTTGGAGGAGCTCATGGATGCTGGGGCGTGCAGCGTTTTCCATCGGAGAGCACTGGGGGCCCAAAGCCTCCCCTGTGCCTTCCGAGCCCCTTCCCACCCACAGGCCCTTGGCACCCACTCTGTTGCCAGAGGGAAGTCCTAAGCAGGACTCTCGAGCTTGTGCAGCCAGAGTGCCTCCTGCTTGGAAACGGCCTCAGGAACTCATTTGGAGTGAGGCTGCTCCCATGCTTATCAGCCAGCAGATGGTGCCATCGCTCCACCAAAAAACTCTCTGCTTTGCCTTCAGCCCTGGCTCGCCCTGCTGAGCTCTCTCTGCCTCAAGCAGAAGCTCCAGTGTGCGTCCAGCCTACAGAAAGCAGAGTGCCTTTGCCTGAGCACTGCTATGCTGTGGCAGCACCCTGAAGGCCTCCTAGGGCCTTCTCTGCCCTAACCCAAGTCGTGCCATTCGGCCCATGCGGGGAGCAAAGCTCCCCCTTGGCAGGGCTCAGCGTGTGGCCTGTGTGGGGTTTCATGGCTGGGAAAAGGCAGATCCTGAAGCTGGGTGCCCTCCTGTGAATGGGGCCTGGTGGGCAGAGCCGGCATTCCCTGGTTGGGATGTAGGAGATCTGGGGCCTTCAAGCTGCATGCACATCCCCTCTCTGGCTGCCCCTCTTGCTTCTTCTCTGCTGCCAAGCCTCTCGCACCACACGTGCGTCTCATTGGAAGGAGCAGGCTGCTTGCCATTCTTGGGCAGGGAATCATCCCACACACCTCGTTTCCTCGAAGGGGAGTGCAGACTGACTCAGAGCCTCCAGAGGAGCTGTAGTCTCTCCAGCCACAGAGGCCTGTAGCCGAGTCCATGACAGCCTGTTGCAGGGAGGGCTCCTATGGGAGAGTGCCATGCTTCCCTGGCAGGGGCTCCTTCTCACACTGCTTTCCGTGGGGAAACACTGTGTGCGCCAGGGGTCTCCTGTGTGCACAAAATCTCTCCCCAGTGCCTGAGGTGCAGGGAATCCTCTTTGGACACAGAGCAATGTTCTAGGCAGACCTCCCATGCTGGGAGAGCCTCCACTTCCCCAACTGTCCAACTGCCTCAGGAACACACTTCTAGGGAGTGTGGGTCTAACAGGCAGAACGGCCCGAGTGAGGAACGTGGATGGCAGGCCAAAGCCACTGTGCTGAGCATTCCCCCTGCAAGTCCCAGCTGAAGGCTCTGGGCACCAGGCTCAAGCTGGAATGAGCCTGTAGCCTGGCCTCCAGTCCCAGGCTTTCCCTGGGCACTGCTAGTTTGGGACCCATCCCAGGCTCAGCCAGGCCTCCCTAGGGCCTGTGCTGGCCTGGGCCACTGCCAGCCAGCAGGACCTCGACAGAGCACAGTTCATTCGAGCAGGCCCCAGGGTGTTGCCTGTGTGTCTCTTGCACTGCTGGCAAGCTGCGGGTCCAGAGGCTGAGTGTGCACGTGGCCCCTGGGGCCTGAGCACAAAACAGTCATGACCCCACTTGCAAGCAGGACTCCTGCCACCTCTTCGCTGCCTGCCACACTCCCTTGCTGCCTGCACTGTCTTCACTGCTGGCAGGCCTCTGTGTGCACAGGCCGGTCGACGCCAAGGAAACAAGGGGCTTGCTCTCCCCTTGCTAGCAGCTCCTCCTACAGCACTCTGGACCAGGGCACACACGCCCCTGGACCAGCAGCCTGCAAGGAAGCTGCCGCTGAGCCATGCAGAAAGGCCTGCAGCACTTGGCAGGGAGCCTTCGGCTGTGGACAGCTTTCCCACTGCCAAGCCTTGGAGGAGCTCATGGATGCTGGGGCGTGCAGCGTTTTCCATCGGAGAGCACTGGGGGCCCAAAGCCTCCCCTGTGCCTTCCGAGCCCCTTCCCACCCACAGGCCCTTGGCACCCACTCTGTTGCCAGAGGGAAGTCCTAAGCAGGACTCTCGAGCTTGTGCAGCCAGAGTGCCTCCTGCTTGGAAACGGCCTCAGGAACTCATTTGGAGTGAGGCTGCTCCCATGCTTATCAGCCAGCAGATGGTGCCATCGCTCCACCAAAAAACTCTCTGCTTTGCCTTCAGCCCTGGCTCGCCCTGCTGAGCTCTCTCTGCCTCAAGCAGAAGCTCCAGTGTGCGTCCAGCCTACAGAAAGCAGAGTGCCTTTGCCTGAGCACTGCTATGCTGTGGCAGCACCCTGAAGGCCTCCTAGGGCCTTCTCTGCCCTAACCCAAGTCGTGCCATTCGGCCCATGCGGGGAGCAAAGCTCCCCCTTGGCAGGGCTCAGCGTGTGGCCTGTGTGGGGTTTCATGGCTGGGAAAAGGCAGATCCTGAAGCTGGGTGCCCTCCTGTGAATGGGGCCTGGTGGGCAGAGCCGGCATTCCCTGGTTGGGATGTAGGAGATCTGGGGCCTTCAAGCTGCATGCACATCCCCTCTCTGGCTGCCCCTCTTGCTTCTTCTCTGCTGCCAAGCCTCTCGCACCACACGTGCGTCTCATTGGAAGGAGCAGGCTGCTTGCCATTCTTGGGCAGGGAATCATCCCACACACCTCGTTTCCTCGAAGGGGAGTGCAGACTGACTCAGAGCCTCCAGAGGAGCTGTAGTCTCTCCAGCCACAGAGGCCTGTAGCCGAGTCCATGACAGCCTGTTGCAGGGAGGGCTCCTATGGGAGAGTGCCATGCTTCCCTGGCAGGGGCTCCTTCTCACACTGCTTTCCGTGGGGAAACACTGTGTGCGCCAGGGGTCTCCTGTGTGCACAAAATCTCTCCCCAGTGCCTGAGGTGCAGGGAATCCTCTTTGGACACAGAGCAATGTTCTAGGCAGACCTCCCATGCTGGGAGAGCCTCCACTTCCCCAACTGTCCAACTGCCTCAGGAACACACTTCTAGGGAGTGTGGGTCTAACAGGCAGAACGGCCCGAGTGAGGAACGTGGATGGCAGGCCAAAGCCACTGTGCTGAGCATTCCCCCTGCAAGTCCCAGCTGAAGGCTCTGGGCACCAGGCTCAAGCTGGAATGAGCCTGTAGCCTGGCCTCCAGTCCCAGGCTTTCCCTGGGCACTGCTAGTTTGGGACCCATCCCAGGCTCAGCCAGGCCTCCCTAGGGCCTGTGCTGGCCTGGGCCACTGCCAGCCAGCAGGACCTCGACAGAGCACAGTTCATTCGAGCAGGCCCCAGGGTGTTGCCTGTGTGTCTCTTGCACTGCTGGCAAGCTGCGGGTCCAGAGGCTGAGTGTGCACGTGGCCCCTGGGGCCTGAGCACAAAACAGTCATGACCCCACTTGCAAGCAGGACTCCTGCCACCTCTTCGCTGCCTGCCACACTCCCTTGCTGCCTGCACTGTCTTCACTGCTGGCAGGCCTCTGTGTGCACAGGCCGGTCGACGCCAAGGAAACAAGGGGCTTGCTCTCCCCTTGCTAGCAGCTCCTCCTACAGCACTCTGGACCAGGGCACACACGCCCCTGGACCAGCAGCCTGCAAGGAAGCTGCCGCTGAGCCATGCAGAAAGGCCTGCAGCACTTGGCAGGGAGCCTTCGGCTGTGGACAGCTTTCCCACTGCCAAGCCTTGGAGGAGCTCATGGATGCTGGGGCGTGCAGCGTTTTCCATCGGAGAGCACTGGGGGCCCAAAGCCTCCCCTGTGCCTTCCGAGCCCCTTCCCACCCACAGGCCCTTGGCACCCACTCTGTTGCCAGAGGGAAGTCCTAAGCAGGACTCTCGAGCTTGTGCAGCCAGAGTGCCTCCTGCTTGGAAACGGCCTCAGGAACTCATTTGGAGTGAGGCTGCTCCCATGCTTATCAGCCAGCAGATGGTGCCATCGCTCCACCAAAAAACTCTCTGCTTTGCCTTCAGCCCTGGCTCGCCCTGCTGAGCTCTCTCTGCCTCAAGCAGAAGCTCCAGTGTGCGTCCAGCCTACAGAAAGCAGAGTGCCTTTGCCTGAGCACTGCTATGCTGTGGCAGCACCCTGAAGGCCTCCTAGGGCCTTCTCTGCCCTAACCCAAGTCGTGCCATTCGGCCCATGCGGGGAGCAAAGCTCCCCCTTGGCAGGGCTCAGCGTGTGGCCTGTGTGGGGTTTCATGGCTGGGAAAAGGCAGATCCTGAAGCTGGGTGCCCTCCTGTGAATGGGGCCTGGTGGGCAGAGCCGGCATTCCCTGGTTGGGATGTAGGAGATCTGGGGCCTTCAAGCTGCATGCACATCCCCTCTCTGGCTGCCCCTCTTGCTTCTTCTCTGCTGCCAAGCCTCTCGCACCACACGTGCGTCTCATTGGAAGGAGCAGGCTGCTTGCCATTCTTGGGCAGGGAATCATCCCACACACCTCGTTTCCTCGAAGGGGAGTGCAGACTGACTCAGAGCCTCCAGAGGAGCTGTAGTCTCTCCAGCCACAGAGGCCTGTAGCCGAGTCCATGACAGCCTGTTGCAGGGAGGGCTCCTATGGGAGAGTGCCATGCTTCCCTGGCAGGGGCTCCTTCTCACACTGCTTTCCGTGGGGAAACACTGTGTGCGCCAGGGGTCTCCTGTGTGCACAAAATCTCTCCCCAGTGCCTGAGGTGCAGGGAATCCTCTTTGGACACAGAGCAATGTTCTAGGCAGACCTCCCATGCTGGGAGAGCCTCCACTTCCCCAACTGTCCAACTGCCTCAGGAACACACTTCTAGGGAGTGTGGGTCTAACAGGCAGAACGGCCCGAGTGAGGAACGTGGATGGCAGGCCAAAGCCACTGTGCTGAGCATTCCCCCTGCAAGTCCCAGCTGAAGGCTCTGGGCACCAGGCTCAAGCTGGAATGAGCCTGTAGCCTGGCCTCCAGTCCCAGGCTTTCCCTGGGCACTGCTAGTTTGGGACCCATCCCAGGCTCAGCCAGGCCTCCCTAGGGCCTGTGCTGGCCTGGGCCACTGCCAGGCAGCAGGACCTCGACAGAGCACAGTTCATTCGAGCAGGCCCCAGGGTGTTGCCTGTGTGTCTCTTGCACTGCTGGCAAGCTGCGGGTCCAGAGGCTGAGTGTGCACGTGGCCCCTGGGGCCTGAGCACAAAACAGTCATGACCCCACTTGCAAGCAGGACTCCTGCCACCTCTTCGCTGCCTGCCACACTCCCTTGCTGCCTGCACTGTCTTCACTGCTGGCAGGCCTCTGTGTGCACAGGCCGGTCGACGCCAAGGAAACAAGGGGCTTGCTCTCCCCTTGCTAGCAGCTCCTCCTACAGCACTCTGGACCAGGGCACACACGCCCCTGGACCAGCAGCCTGCAAGGAAGCTGCCGCTGAGCCATGCAGAAAGGCCTGCAGCACTTGGCAGGGAGCCTTCGGCTGTGGACAGCTTTCCCACTGCCAAGCCTTGGAGGAGCTCATGGATGCTGGGGCGTGCAGCGTTTTCCATCGGAGAGCACTGGGGGCCCAAAGCCTCCCCTGTGCCTTCCGAGCCCCTTCCCACCCACAGGCCCTTGGCACCCACTCTGTTGCCAGAGGGAAGTCCTAAGCAGGACTCTCGAGCTTGTGCAGCCAGAGTGCCTCCTGCTTGGAAACGGCCTCAGGAACTCATTTGGAGTGAGGCTGCTCCCATGCTTATCAGCCAGCAGATGGTGCCATCGCTCCACCAAAAAACTCTCTGCTTTGCCTTCAGCCCTGGCTCGCCCTGCTGAGCTCTCTCTGCCTCAAGCAGAAGCTCCAGTGTGCGTCCAGCCTACAGAAAGCAGAGTGCCTTTGCCTGAGCACTGCTATGCTGTGGCAGCACCCTGAAGGCCTCCTAGGGCCTTCTCTGCCCTAACCCAAGTCGTGCCATTCGGCCCATGCGGGGAGCAAAGCTCCCCCTTGGCAGGGCTCAGCGTGTGGCCTGTGTGGGGTTTCATGGCTGGGAAAAGGCAGATCCTGAAGCTGGGTGCCCTCCTGTGAATGGGGCCTGGTGGGCAGAGCCGGCATTCCCTGGTTGGGATGTAGGAGATCTGGGGCCTTCAAGCTGCATGCACATCCCCTCTCTGGCTGCCCCTCTTGCTTCTTCTCTGCTGCCAAGCCTCTCGCACCACACGTGCGTCTCATTGGAAGGAGCAGGCTGCTTGCCATTCTTGGGCAGGGAATCATCCCACACACCTCGTTTCCTCGAAGGGGAGTGCAGACTGACTCAGAGCCTCCAGAGGAGCTGTAGTCTCTCCAGCCACAGAGGCCTGTAGCCGAGTCCATGACAGCCTGTTGCAGGGAGGGCTCCTATGGGAGAGTGCCATGCTTCCCTGGCAGGGGCTCCTTCTCACACTGCTTTCCGTGGGGAAACACTGTGTGCGCCAGGGGTCTCCTGTGTGCACAAAATCTCTCCCCAGTGCCTGAGGTGCAGGGAATCCTCTTTGGACACAGAGCAATGTTCTAGGCAGACCTCCCATGCTGGGAGAGCCTCCACTTCCCCAACTGTCCAACTGCCTCAGGAACACACTTCTAGGGAGTGTGGGTCTAACAGGCAGAACGGCCCGAGTGAGGAACGTGGATGGCAGGCCAAAGCCACTGTGCTGAGCATTCCCCCTGCAAGTCCCAGCTGAAGGCTCTGGGCACCAGGCTCAAGCTGGAATGAGCCTGTAGCCTGGCCTCCAGTCCCAGGCTTTCCCTGGGCACTGCTAGTTTGGGACCCATCCCAGGCTCAGCCAGGCCTCCCTAGGGCCTGTGCTGGCCTGGGCCACTGCCAGCCAGCAGGACCTCGACAGAGCACAGTTCATTCGAGCAGGCCCCAGGGTGTTGCCTGTGTGTCTCTTGCACTGCTGGCAAGCTGCGGGTCCAGAGGCTGAGTGTGCACGTGGCCCCTGGGGCCTGAGCACAAAACAGTCATGACCCCACTTGCAAGCAGGACTCCTGCCACCTCTTCGCTGCCTGCCACACTCCCTTGCTGCCTGCACTGTCTTCACTGCTGGCAGGCCTCTGTGTGCACAGGCCGGTCGACGCCAAGGAAACAAGGGGCTTGCTCTCCCCTTGCTAGCAGCTCCTCCTACAGCACTCTGGACCAGGGCACACACGCCCCTGGACCAGCAGCCTGCAAGGAAGCTGCCGCTGAGCCATGCAGAAAGGCCTGCAGCACTTGGCAGGGAGCCTTCGGCTGTGGACAGCTTTCCCACTGCCAAGCCTTGGAGGAGCTCATGGATGCTGGGGCGTGCAGCGTTTTCCATCGGAGAGCACTGGGGGCCCAAAGCCTCCCCTGTGCCTTCCGAGCCCCTTCCCACCCACAGGCCCTTGGCACCCACTCTGTTGCCAGAGGGAAGTCCTAAGCAGGACTCTCGAGCTTGTGCAGCCAGAGTGCCTCCTGCTTGGAAACGGCCTCAGGAACTCATTTGGAGTGAGGCTGCTCCCATGCTTATCAGCCAGCAGATGGTGCCATCGCTCCACCAAAAAACTCTCTGCTTTGCCTTCAGCCCTGGCTCGCCCTGCTGAGCTCTCTCTGCCTCAAGCAGAAGCTCCAGTGTGCGTCCAGCCTACAGAAAGCAGAGTGCCTTTGCCTGAGCACTGCTATGCTGTGGCAGCACCCTGAAGGCCTCCTAGGGCCTTCTCTGCCCTAACCCAAGTCGTGCCATTCGGCCCATGCGGGGAGCAAAGCTCCCCCTTGGCAGGGCTCAGCGTGTGGCCTGTGTGGGGTTTCATGGCTGGGAAAAGGCAGATCCTGAAGCTGGGTGCCCTCCTGTGAATGGGGCCTGGTGGGCAGAGCCGGCATTCCCTGGTTGGGATGTAGGAGATCTGGGGCCTTCAAGCTGCATGCACATCCCCTCTCTGGCTGCCCCTCTTGCTTCTTCTCTGCTGCCAAGCCTCTCGCACCACACGTGCGTCTCATTGGAAGGAGCAGGCTGCTTGCCATTCTTGGGCAGGGAATCATCCCACACACCTCGTTTCCTCGAAGGGGAGTGCAGACTGACTCAGAGCCTCCAGAGGAGCTGTAGTCTCTCCAGCCACAGAGGCCTGTAGCCGAGTCCATGACAGCCTGTTGCAGGGAGGGCTCCTATGGGAGAGTGCCATGCTTCCCTGGCAGGGGCTCCTTCTCACACTGCTTTCCGTGGGGAAACACTGTGTGCGCCAGGGGTCTCCTGTGTGCACAAAATCTCTCCCCAGTGCCTGAGGTGCAGGGAATCCTCTTTGGACACAGAGCAATGTTCTAGGCAGACCTCCCATGCTGGGAGAGCCTCCACTTCCCCAACTGTCCAACTGCCTCAGGAACACACTTCTAGGGAGTGTGGGTCTAACAGGCAGAACGGCCCGAGTGAGGAACGTGGATGGCAGGCCAAAGCCACTGTGCTGAGCATTCCCCCTGCAAGTCCCAGCTGAAGGCTCTGGGCACCAGGCTCAAGCTGGAATGAGCCTGTAGCCTGGCCTCCAGTCCCAGGCTTTCCCTGGGCACTGCTAGTTTGGGACCCATCCCAGGCTCAGCCAGGCCTCCCTAGGGCCTGTGCTGGCCTGGGCCACTGCCAGCCAGCAGGACCTCGACAGAGCACAGTTCATTCGAGCAGGCCCCAGGGTGTTGCCTGTGTGTCTCTTGCACTGCTGGCAAGCTGCGGGTCCAGAGGCTGAGTGTGCACGTGGCCCCTGGGGCCTGAGCACAAAACAGTCATGACCCCACTTGCAAGCAGGACTCCTGCCACCTCTTCGCTGCCTGCCACACTCCCTTGCTGCCTGCACTGTCTTCACTGCTGGCAGGCCTCTGTGTGCACAGGCCGGTCGACGCCAAGGAAACAAGGGGCTTGCTCTCCCCTTGCTAGCAGCTCCTCCTACAGCACTCTGGACCAGGGCACACACGCCCCTGGACCAGCAGCCTGCAAGGAAGCTGCCGCTGAGCCATGCAGAAAGGCCTGCAGCACTTGGCAGGGAGCCTTCGGCTGTGGACAGCTTTCCCACTGCCAAGCCTTGGAGGAGCTCATGGATGCTGGGGCGTGCAGCGTTTTCCATCGGAGAGCACTGGGGGCCCAAAGCCTCCCCTGTGCCTTCCGAGCCCCTTCCCACCCACAGGCCCTTGGCACCCACTCTGTTGCCAGAGGGAAGTCCTAAGCAGGACTCTCGAGCTTGTGCAGCCAGAGTGCCTCCTGCTTGGAAACGGCCTCAGGAACTCATTTGGAGTGAGGCTGCTCCCATGCTTATCAGCCAGCAGATGGTGCCATCGCTCCACCAAAAAACTCTCTGCTTTGCCTTCAGCCCTGGCTCGCCCTGCTGAGCTCTCTCTGCCTCAAGCAGAAGCTCCAGTGTGCGTCCAGCCTACAGAAAGCAGAGTGCCTTTGCCTGAGCACTGCTATGCTGTGGCAGCACCCTGAAGGCCTCCTAGGGCCTTCTCTGCCCTAACCCAAGTCGTGCCATTCGGCCCATGCGGGGAGCAAAGCTCCCCCTTGGCAGGGCTCAGCGTGTGGCCTGTGTGGGGTTTCATGGCTGGGAAAAGGCAGATCCTGAAGCTGGGTGCCCTCCTGTGAATGGGGCCTGGTGGGCAGAGCCGGCATTCCCTGGTTGGGATGTAGGAGATCTGGGGCCTTCAAGCTGCATGCACATCCCCTCTCTGGCTGCCCCTCTTGCTTCTTCTCTGCTGCCAAGCCTCTCGCACCACACGTGCGTCTCATTGGAAGGAGCAGGCTGCTTGCCATTCTTGGGCAGGGAATCATCCCACACACCTCGTTTCCTCGAAGGGGAGTGCAGACTGACTCAGAGCCTCCAGAGGAGCTGTAGTCTCTCCAGCCACAGAGGCCTGTAGCCGAGTCCATGACAGCCTGTTGCAGGGAGGGCTCCTATGGGAGAGTGCCATGCTTCCCTGGCAGGGGCTCCTTCTCACACTGCTTTCCGTGGGGAAACACTGTGTGCGCCAGGGGTCTCCTGTGTGCACAAAATCTCTCCCCAGTGCCTGAGGTGCAGGGAATCCTCTTTGGACACAGAGCAATGTTCTAGGCAGACCTCCCATGCTGGGAGAGCCTCCACTTCCCCAACTGTCCAACTGCCTCAGGAACACACTTCTAGGGAGTGTGGGTCTAACAGGCAGAACGGCCCGAGTGAGGAACGTGGATGGCAGGCCAAAGCCACTGTGCTGAGCATTCCCCCTGCAAGTCCCAGCTGAAGGCTCTGGGCACCAGGCTCAAGCTGGAATGAGCCTGTAGCCTGGCCTCCAGTCCCAGGCTTTCCCTGGGCACTGCTAGTTTGGGACCCATCCCAGGCTCAGCCAGGTCTCCCTAGGGCCTGTGCTGGCCTGGGCCACTGCCAGCCAGCAGGACCTCGACAGAGCACAGTTCATTCGAGCAGGCCCCAGGGTGTTGCCTGTGTGTCTCTTGCACTGCTGGCAAGCTGCGGGTCCAGAGGCTGAGTGTGCACGTGGCCCCTGGGGCCTGAGCACAAAACAGTCATGACCCCACTTGCAAGCAGGACTCCTGCCACCTCTTCGCTGCCTGCCACACTCCCTTGCTGCCTGCACTGTCTTCACTGCTGGCAGGCCTCTGTGTGCACAGGCCGGTCGACGCCAAGGAAACAAGGGGCTTGCTCTCCCCTTGCTAGCAGCTCCTCCTACAGCACTCTGGACCAGGGCACACACGCCCCTGGACCAGCAGCCTGCAAGGAAGCTGCCGCTGAGCCATGCAGAAAGGCCTGCAGCACTTGGCAGGGAGCCTTCGGCTGTGGACAGCTTTCCCACTGCCAAGCCTTGGAGGAGCTCATGGATGCTGGGGCGTGCAGCGTTTTCCATCGGAGAGCACTGGGGGCCCAAAGCCTCCCCTGTGCCTTCCGAGCCCCTTCCCACCCACAGGCCCTTGGCACCCACTCTGTTGCCAGAGGGAAGTCCTAAGCAGGACTCTCGAGCTTGTGCAGCCAGAGTGCCTCCTGCTTGGAAACGGCCTCAGGAACTCATTTGGAGTGAGGCTGCTCCCATGCTTATCAGCCAGCAGATGGTGCCATCGCTCCACCAAAAAACTCTCTGCTTTGCCTTCAGCCCTGGCTCGCCCTGCTGAGCTCTCTCTGCCTCAAGCAGAAGCTCCAGTGTGCGTCCAGCCTACAGAAAGCAGAGTGCCTTTGCCTGAGCACTGCTATGCTGTGGCAGCACCCTGAAGGCCTCCTAGGGCCTTCTCTGCCCTAACCCAAGTCGTGCCATTCGGCCCATGCGGGGAGCAAAGCTCCCCCTTGGCAGGGCTCAGCGTGTGGCCTGTGTGGGGTTTCATGGCTGGGAAAAGGCAGATCCTGAAGCTGGGTGCCCTCCTGTGAATGGGGCCTGGTGGGCAGAGCCGGCATTCCCTGGTTGGGATGTAGGAGATCTGGGGCCTTCAAGCTGCATGCACATCCCCTCTCTGGCTGCCCCTCTTGCTTCTTCTCTGCTGCCAAGCCTCTCGCACCACACGTGCGTCTCATTGGAAGGAGCAGGCTGCTTGCCATTCTTGGGCAGGGAATCATCCCACACACCTCGTTTCCTCGAAGGGGAGTGCAGACTGACTCAGAGCCTCCAGAGGAGCTGTAGTCTCTCCAGCCACAGAGGCCTGTAGCCGAGTCCATGACAGCCTGTTGCAGGGAGGGCTCCTATGGGAGAGTGCCATGCTTCCCTGGCAGGGGCTCCTTCTCACACTGCTTTCCGTGGGGAAACACTGTGTGCGCCAGGGGTCTCCTGTGTGCACAAAATCTCTCCCCAGTGCCTGAGGTGCAGGGAATCCTCTTTGGACACAGAGCAATGTTCTAGGCAGACCTCCCATGCTGGGAGAGCCTCCACTTCCCCAACTGTCCAACTGCCTCAGGAACACACTTCTAGGGAGTGTGGGTCTAACAGGCAGAACGGCCCGAGTGAGGAACGTGGATGGCAGGCCAAAGCCACTGTGCTGAGCATTCCCCCTGCAAGTCCCAGCTGAAGGCTCTGGGCACCAGGCTCAAGCTGGAATGAGCCTGTAGCCTGGCCTCCAGTCCCAGGCTTTCCCTGGGCACTGCTAGTTTGGGACCCATCCCAGGCTCAGCCAGGCCTCCCTAGGGCCTGTGCTGGCCTGGGCCACTGCCAGCCAGCAGGACCTCGACAGAGCACAGTTCATTCGAGCAGGCCCCAGGGTGTTGCCTGTGTGTCTCTTGCACTGCTGGCAAGCTGCGGGTCCAGAGGCTGAGTGTGCACGTGGCCCCTGGGGCCTGAGCACAAAACAGTCATGACCCCACTTGCAAGCAGGACTCCTGCCACCTCTTCGCTGCCTGCCACACTCCCTTGCTGCCTGCACTGTCTTCACTGCTGGCAGGCCTCTGTGTGCACAGGCCGGTCGACGCCAAGGAAACAAGGGGCTTGCTCTCCCCTTGCTAGCAGCTCCTCCTACAGCACTCTGGACCAGGGCACACACGCCCCTGGACCAGCAGCCTGCAAGGAAGCTGCCGCTGAGCCATGCAGAAAGGCCTGCAGCACTTGGCAGGGAGCCTTCGGCTGTGGACAGCTTTCCCACTGCCAAGCCTTGGAGGAGCTCATGGATGCTGGGGCGTGCAGCGTTTTCCATCGGAGAGCACTGGGGGCCCAAAGCCTCCCCTGTGCCTTCCGAGCCCCTTCCCACCCACAGGCCCTTGGCACCCACTCTGTTGCCAGAGGGAAGTCCTAAGCAGGACTCTCGAGCTTGTGCAGCCAGAGTGCCTCCTGCTTGGAAACGGCCTCAGGAACTCATTTGGAGTGAGGCTGCTCCCATGCTTATCAGCCAGCAGATGGTGCCATCGCTCCACCAAAAAACTCTCTGCTTTGCCTTCAGCCCTGGCTCGCCCTGCTGAGCTCTCTCTGCCTCAAGCAGAAGCTCCAGTGTGCGTCCAGCCTACAGAAAGCAGAGTGCCTTTGCCTGAGCACTGCTATGCTGTGGCAGCACCCTGAAGGCCTCCTAGGGCCTTCTCTGCCCTAACCCAAGTCGTGCCATTCGGCCCATGCGGGGAGCAAAGCTCCCCCTTGGCAGGGCTCAGCGTGTGGCCTGTGTGGGGTTTCATGGCTGGGAAAAGGCAGATCCTGAAGCTGGGTGCCCTCCTGTGAATGGGGCCTGGTGGGCAGAGCCGGCATTCCCTGGTTGGGATGTAGGAGATCTGGGGCCTTCAAGCTGCATGCACATCCCCTCTCTGGCTGCCCCTCTTGCTTCTTCTCTGCTGCCAAGCCTCTCGCACCACACGTGCGTCTCATTGGAAGGAGCAGGCTGCTTGCCATTCTTGGGCAGGGAATCATCCCACACACCTCGTTTCCTCGAAGGGGAGTGCAGACTGACTCAGAGCCTCCAGAGGAGCTGTAGTCTCTCCAGCCACAGAGGCCTGTAGCCGAGTCCATGACAGCCTGTTGCAGGGAGGGCTCCTATGGGAGAGTGCCATGCTTCCCTGGCAGGGGCTCCTTCTCACACTGCTTTCCGTGGGGAAACACTGTGTGCGCCAGGGGTCTCCTGTGTGCACAAAATCTCTCCCCAGTGCCTGAGGTGCAGGGAATCCTCTTTGGACACAGAGCAATGTTCTAGGCAGACCTCCCATGCTGGGAGAGCCTCCACTTCCCCAACTGTCCAACTGCCTCAGGAACACACTTCTAGGGAGTGTGGGTCTAACAGGCAGAACGGCCCGAGTGAGGAACGTGGATGGCAGGCCAAAGCCACTGTGCTGAGCATTCCCCCTGCAAGTCCCAGCTGAAGGCTCTGGGCACCAGGCTCAAGCTGGAATGAGCCTGTAGCCTGGCCTCCAGTCCCAGGCTTTCCCTGGGCACTGCTAGTTTGGGACCCATCCCAGGCTCAGCCAGGCCTCCCTAGGGCCTGTGCTGGCCTGGGCCACTGCCAGCCAGCAGGACCTCGACAGAGCACAGTTCATTCGAGCAGGCCCCAGGGTGTTGCCTGTGTGTCTCTTGCACTGCTGGCAAGCTGCGGGTCCAGAGGCTGAGTGTGCACGTGGCCCCTGGGGCCTGAGCACAAAACAGTCATGACCCCACTTGCAAGCAGGACTCCTGCCACCTCTTCGCTGCCTGCCACACTCCCTTGCTGCCTGCACTGTCTTCACTGCTGGCAGGCCTCTGTGTGCACAGGCCGGTCGACGCCAAGGAAACAAGGGGCTTGCTCTCCCCTTGCTAGCAGCTCCTCCTACAGCACTCTGGACCAGGGCACACACGCCCCTGGACCAGCAGCCTGCAAGGAAGCTGCCGCTGAGCCATGCAGAAAGGCCTGCAGCACTTGGCAGGGAGCCTTCGGCTGTGGACAGCTTTCCCACTGCCAAGCCTTGGAGGAGCTCATGGATGCTGGGGCGTGCAGCGTTTTCCATCGGAGAGCACTGGGGGCCCAAAGCCTCCCCTGTGCCTTCCGAGCCCCTTCCCACCCACAGGCCCTTGGCACCCACTCTGTTGCCAGAGGGAAGTCCTAAGCAGGACTCTCGAGCTTGTGCAGCCAGAGTGCCTCCTGCTTGGAAACGGCCTCAGGAACTCATTTGGAGTGAGGCTGCTCCCATGCTTATCAGCCAGCAGATGGTGCCATCGCTCCACCAAAAAACTCTCTGCTTTGCCTTCAGCCCTGGCTCGCCCTGCTGAGCTCTCTCTGCCTCAAGCAGAAGCTCCAGTGTGCGTCCAGCCTACAGAAAGCAGAGTGCCTTTGCCTGAGCACTGCTATGCTGTGGCAGCACCCTGAAGGCCTCCTAGGGCCTTCTCTGCCCTAACCCAAGTCGTGCCATTCGGCCCATGCGGGGAGCAAAGCTCCCCCTTGGCAGGGCTCAGCGTGTGGCCTGTGTGGGGTTTCATGGCTGGGAAAAGGCAGATCCTGAAGCTGGGTGCCCTCCTGTGAATGGGGCCTGGTGGGCAGAGCCGGCATTCCCTGGTTGGGATGTAGGAGATCTGGGGCCTTCAAGCTGCATGCACATCCCCTCTCTGGCTGCCCCTCTTGCTTCTTCTCTGCTGCCAAGCCTCTCGCACCACACGTGCGTCTCATTGGAAGGAGCAGGCTGCTTGCCATTCTTGGGCAGGGAATCATCCCACACACCTCGTTTCCTCGAAGGGGAGTGCAGACTGACTCAGAGCCTCCAGAGGAGCTGTAGTCTCTCCAGCCACAGAGGCCTGTAGCCGAGTCCATGACAGCCTGTTGCAGGGAGGGCTCCTATGGGAGAGTGCCATGCTTCCCTGGCAGGGGCTCCTTCTCACACTGCTTTCCGTGGGGAAACACTGTGTGCGCCAGGGGTCTCCTGTGTGCACAAAATCTCTCCCCAGTGCCTGAGGTGCAGGGAATCCTCTTTGGACACAGAGCAATGTTCTAGGCAGACCTCCCATGCTGGGAGAGCCTCCACTTCCCCAACTGTCCAACTGCCTCAGGAACACACTTCTAGGGAGTGTGGGTCTAACAGGCAGAACGGCCCGAGTGAGGAACGTGGATGGCAGGCCAAAGCCACTGTGCTGAGCATTCCCCCTGCAAGTCCCAGCTGAAGGCTCTGTGCACCAGGCTCAAGCTGGAATGAGCCTGTAGCCTGGCCTCCAGTCCCAGGCTTTCCCTGGGCACTGCTAGTTTGGGACCCATCCCAGGCTCAGCCAGGCCTCCCTAGGGCCTGTGCTGGCCTGGGCCACTGCCAGCCAGCAGGACCTCGACAGAGCACAGTTCATTCGAGCAGGCCCCAGGGTGTTGCCTGTGTGTCTCTTGCACTGCTGGCAAGCTGCGGGTCCAGAGGCTGAGTGTGCACGTGGCCCCTGGGGCCTGAGCACAAAACAGTCATGACCCCACTTGCAAGCAGGACTCCTGCCACCTCTTCGCTGCCTGCCACACTCCCTTGCTGCCTGCACTGTCTTCACTGCTGGCAGGCCTCTGTGTGCACAGGCCGGTCGACGCCAAGGAAACAAGGGGCTTGCTCTCCCCTTGCTAGCAGCTCCTCCTACAGCACTCTGGACCAGGGCACACACGCCCCTGGACCAGCAGCCTGCAAGGAAGCTGCCGCTGAGCCATGCAGAAAGGCCTGCAGCACTTGGCAGGGAGCCTTCGGCTGTGGACAGCTTTCCCACTGCCAAGCCTTGGAGGAGCTCATGGATGCTGGGGCGTGCAGCGTTTTCCATCGGAGAGCACTGGGGGCCCAAAGCCTCCCCTGTGCCTTCCGAGCCCCTTCCCACCCACAGGCCCTTGGCACCCACTCTGTTGCCAGAGGGAAGTCCTAAGCAGGACTCTCGAGCTTGTGCAGCCAGAGTGCCTCCTGCTTGGAAACGGCCTCAGGAACTCATTTGGAGTGAGGCTGCTCCCATGCTTATCAGCCAGCAGATGGTGCCATCGCTCCACCAAAAAACTCTCTGCTTTGCCTTCAGCCCTGGCTCGCCCTGCTGAGCTCTCTCTGCCTCAAGCAGAAGCTCCAGTGTGCGTCCAGCCTACAGAAAGCAGAGTGCCTTTGCCTGAGCACTGCTATGCTGTGGCAGCACCCTGAAGGCCTCCTAGGGCCTTCTCTGCCCTAACCCAAGTCGTGCCATTCGGCCCATGCGGGGAGCAAAGCTCCCCCTTGGCAGGGCTCAGCGTGTGGCCTGTGTGGGGTTTCATGGCTGGGAAAAGGCAGATCCTGAAGCTGGGTGCCCTCCTGTGAATGGGGCCTGGTGGGCAGAGCCGGCATTCCCTGGTTGGGATGTAGGAGATCTGGGGCCTTCAAGCTGCATGCACATCCCCTCTCTGGCTGCCCCTCTTGCTTCTTCTCTGCTGCCAAGCCTCTCGCACCACACGTGCGTCTCATTGGAAGGAGCAGGCTGCTTGCCATTCTTGGGCAGGGAATCATCCCACACACCTCGTTTCCTCGAAGGGGAGTGCAGACTGACTCAGAGCCTCCAGAGGAGCTGTAGTCTCTCCAGCCACAGAGGCCTGTAGCCGAGTCCATGACAGCCTGTTGCAGGGAGGGCTCCTATGGGAGAGTGCCATGCTTCCCTGGCAGGGGCTCCTTCTCACACTGCTTTCCGTGGGGAAACACTGTGTGCGCCAGGGGTCTCCTGTGTGCACAAAATCTCTCCCCAGTGCCTGAGGTGCAGGGAATCCTCTTTGGACACAGAGCAATGTTCTAGGCAGACCTCCCATGCTGGGAGAGCCTCCACTTCCCCAACTGTCCAACTGCCTCAGGAACACACTTCTAGGGAGTGTGGGTCTAACAGGCAGAACGGCCCGAGTGAGGAACGTGGATGGCAGGCCAAAGCCACTGTGCTGAGCATTCCCCCTGCAAGTCCCAGCTGAAGGCTCTGGGCACCAGGCTCAAGCTGGAATGAGCCTGTAGCCTGGCCTCCAGTCCCAGGCTTTCCCTGGGCACTGCTAGTTTGGGACCCATCCCAGGCTCAGCCAGGCCTCCCTAGGGCCTGTGCTGGCCTGGGCCACTGCCAGCCAGCAGGACCTCGACAGAGCACAGTTCATTCGAGCAGGCCCCAGGGTGTTGCCTGTGTGTCTCTTGCACTGCTGGCAAGCTGCGGGTCCAGAGGCTGAGTGTGCACGTGGCCCCTGGGGCCTGAGCACAAAACAGTCATGACCCCACTTGCAAGCAGGACTCCTGCCACCTCTTCGCTGCCTGCCACACTCCCTTGCTGCCTGCACTGTCTTCACTGCTGGCAGGCCTCTGTGTGCACAGGCCGGTCGACGCCAAGGAAACAAGGGGCTTGCTCTCCCCTTGCTAGCAGCTCCTCCTACAGCACTCTGGACCAGGGCACACACGCCCCTGGACCAGCAGCCTGCAAGGAAGCTGCCGCTGAGCCATGCAGAAAGGCCTGCAGCACTTGGCAGGGAGCCTTCGGCTGTGGACAGCTTTCCCACTGCCAAGCCTTGGAGGAGCTCATGGATGCTGGGGCGTGCAGCGTTTTCCATCGGAGAGCACTGGGGGCCCAAAGCCTCCCCTGTGCCTTCCGAGCCCCTTCCCACCCACAGGCCCTTGGCACCCACTCTGTTGCCAGAGGGAAGTCCTAAGCAGGACTCTCGAGCTTGTGCAGCCAGAGTGCCTCCTGCTTGGAAACGGCCTCAGGAACTCATTTGGAGTGAGGCTGCTCCCATGCTTATCAGCCAGCAGATGGTGCCATCGCTCCACCAAAAAACTCTCTGCTTTGCCTTCAGCCCTGGCTCGCCCTGCTGAGCTCTCTCTGCCTCAAGCAGAAGCTCCAGTGTGCGTCCAGCCTACAGAAAGCAGAGTGCCTTTGCCTGAGCACTGCTATGCTGTGGCAGCACCCTGAAGGCCTCCTAGGGCCTTCTCTGCCCTAACCCAAGTCGTGCCATTCGGCCCATGCGGGGAGCAAAGCTCCCCCTTGGCAGGGCTCAGCGTGTGGCCTGTGTGGGGTTTCATGGCTGGGAAAAGGCAGATCCTGAAGCTGGGTGCCCTCCTGTGAATGGGGCCTGGTGGGCAGAGCCGGCATTCCCTGGTTGGGATGTAGGAGATCTGGGGCCTTCAAGCTGCATGCACATCCCCTCTCTGGCTGCCCCTCTTGCTTCTTCTCTGCTGCCAAGCCTCTCGCACCACACGTGCGTCTCATTGGAAGGAGCAGGCTGCTTGCCATTCTTGGGCAGGGAATCATCCCACACACCTCGTTTCCTCGAAGGGGAGTGCAGACTGACTCAGAGCCTCCAGAGGAGCTGTAGTCTCTCCAGCCACAGAGGCCTGTAGCCGAGTCCATGACAGCCTGTTGCAGGGAGGGCTCCTATGGGAGAGTGCCATGCTTCCCTGGCAGGGGCTCCTTCTCACACTGCTTTCCGTGGGGAAACACTGTGTGCGCCAGGGGTCTCCTGTGTGCACAAAATCTCTCCCCAGTGCCTGAGGTGCAGGGAATCCTCTTTGGACACAGAGCAATGTTCTAGGCAGACCTCCCATGCTGGGAGAGCCTCCACTTCCCCAACTGTCCAACTGCCTCAGGAACACACTTCTAGGGAGTGTGGGTCTAACAGGCAGAACGGCCCGAGTGAGGAACGTGGATGGCAGGCCAAAGCCACTGTGCTGAGCATTCCCCCTGCAAGTCCCAGCTGAAGGCTCTGGGCACCAGGCTCAAGCTGGAATGAGCCTGTAGCCTGGCCTCCAGTCCCAGGCTTTCCCTGGGCACTGCTAGTTTGGGACCCATCCCAGGCTCAGCCAGGCCTCCCTAGGGCCTGTGCTGGCCTGGGCCACTGCCAGCCAGCAGGACCTCGACAGAGCACAGTTCATTCGAGCAGGCCCCAGGGTGTTGCCTGTGTGTCTCTTGCACTGCTGGCAAGCTGCGGGTCCAGAGGCTGAGTGTGCACGTGGCCCCTGGGGCCTGAGCACAAAACAGTCATGACCCCACTTGCAAGCAGGACTCCTGCCACCTCTTCGCTGCCTGCCACACTCCCTTGCTGCCTGCACTGTCTTCACTGCTGGCAGGCCTCTGTGTGCACAGGCCGGTCGACGCCAAGGAAACAAGGGGCTTGCTCTCCCCTTGCTAGCAGCTCCTCCTACAGCACTCTGGACCAGGGCACACACGCCCCTGGACCAGCAGCCTGCAAGGAAGCTGCCGCTGAGCCATGCAGAAAGGCCTGCAGCACTTGGCAGGGAGCCTTCGGCTGTGGACAGCTTTCCCACTGCCAAGCCTTGGAGGAGCTCATGGATGCTGGGGCGTGCAGCGTTTTCCATCGGAGAGCACTGGGGGCCCAAAGCCTCCCCTGTGCCTTCCGAGCCCCTTCCCACCCACAGGCCCTTGGCACCCACTCTGTTGCCAGAGGGAAGTCCTAAGCAGGACTCTCGAGCTTGTGCAGCCAGAGTGCCTCCTGCTTGGAAACGGCCTCAGGAACTCATTTGGAGTGAGGCTGCTCCCATGCTTATCAGCCAGCAGATGGTGCCATCGCTCCACCAAAAAACTCTCTGCTTTGCCTTCAGCCCTGGCTCGCCCTGCTGAGCTCTCTCTGCCTCAAGCAGAAGCTCCAGTGTGCGTCCAGCCTACAGAAAGCAGAGTGCCTTTGCCTGAGCACTGCTATGCTGTGGCAGCACCCTGAAGGCCTCCTAGGGCCTTCTCTGCCCTAACCCAAGTCGTGCCATTCGGCCCATGCGGGGAGCAAAGCTCCCCCTTGGCAGGGCTCAGCGTGTGGCCTGTGTGGGGTTTCATGGCTGGGAAAAGGCAGATCCTGAAGCTGGGTGCCCTCCTGTGAATGGGGCCTGGTGGGCAGAGCCGGCATTCCCTGGTTGGGATGTAGGAGATCTGGGGCCTTCAAGCTGCATGCACATCCCCTCTCTGGCTGCCCCTCTTGCTTCTTCTCTGCTGCCAAGCCTCTCGCACCACACGTGCGTCTCATTGGAAGGAGCAGGCTGCTTGCCATTCTTGGGCAGGGAATCATCCCACACACCTCGTTTCCTCGAAGGGGAGTGCAGACTGACTCAGAGCCTCCAGAGGAGCTGTAGTCTCTCCAGCCACAGAGGCCTGTAGCCGAGTCCATGACAGCCTGTTGCAGGGAGGGCTCCTATGGGAGAGTGCCATGCTTCCCTGGCAGGGGCTCCTTCTCACACTGCTTTCCGTGGGGAAACACTGTGTGCGCCAGGGGTCTCCTGTGTGCACAAAATCTCTCCCCAGTGCCTGAGGTGCAGGGAATCCTCTTTGGACACAGAGCAATGTTCTAGGCAGACCTCCCATGCTGGGAGAGCCTCCACTTCCCCAACTGTCCAACTGCCTCAGGAACACACTTCTAGGGAGTGTGGGTCTAACAGGCAGAACGGCCCGAGTGAGGAACGTGGATGGCAGGCCAAAGCCACTGTGCTGAGCATTCCCCCTGCAAGTCCCAGCTGAAGGCTCTGGGCACCAGGCTCAAGCTGGAATGAGCCTGTAGCCTGGCCTCCAGTCCCAGGCTTTCCCTGGGCACTGCTAGTTTGGGACCCATCCCAGGCTCAGCCAGGCCTCCCTAGGGCCTGTGCTGGCCTGGGCCACTGCCAGCCAGCAGGACCTCGACAGAGCACAGTTCATTCGAGCAGGCCCCAGGGTGTTGCCTGTGTGTCTCTTGCACTGCTGGCAAGCTGCGGGTCCAGAGGCTGAGTGTGCACGTGGCCCCTGGGGCCTGAGCACAAAACAGTCATGACCCCACTTGCAAGCAGGACTCCTGCCACCTCTTCGCTGCCTGCCACACTCCCTTGCTGCCTGCACTGTCTTCACTGCTGGCAGGCCTCTGTGTGCACAGGCCGGTCGACGCCAAGGAAACAAGGGGCTTGCTCTCCCCTTGCTAGCAGCTCCTCCTACAGCACTCTGGACCAGGGCACACACGCCCCTGGACCAGCAGCCTGCAAGGAAGCTGCCGCTGAGCCATGCAGAAAGGCCTGCAGCACTTGGCAGGGAGCCTTCGGCTGTGGACAGCTTTCCCACTGCCAAGCCTTGGAGGAGCTCATGGATGCTGGGGCGTGCAGCGTTTTCCATCGGAGAGCACTGGGGGCCCAAAGCCTCCCCTGTGCCTTCCGAGCCCCTTCCCACCCACAGGCCCTTGGCACCCACTCTGTTGCCAGAGGGAAGTCCTAAGCAGGACTCTCGAGCTTGTGCAGCCAGAGTGCCTCCTGCTTGGAAACGGCCTCAGGAACTCATTTGGAGTGAGGCTGCTCCCATGCTTATCAGCCAGCAGATGGTGCCATCGCTCCACCAAAAAACTCTCTGCTTTGCCTTCAGCCCTGGCTCGCCCTGCTGAGCTCTCTCTGCCTCAAGCAGAAGCTCCAGTGTGCGTCCAGCCTACAGAAAGCAGAGTGCCTTTGCCTGAGCACTGCTATGCTGTGGCAGCACCCTGAAGGCCTCCTAGGGCCTTCTCTGCCCTAACCCAAGTCGTGCCATTCGGCCCATGCGGGGAGCAAAGCTCCCCCTTGGCAGGGCTCAGCGTGTGGCCTGTGTGGGGTTTCATGGCTGGGAAAAGGCAGATCCTGAAGCTGGGTGCCCTCCTGTGAATGGGGCCTGGTGGGCAGAGCCGGCATTCCCTGGTTGGGATGTAGGAGATCTGGGGCCTTCAAGCTGCATGCACATCCCCTCTCTGGCTGCCCCTCTTGCTTCTTCTCTGCTGCCAAGCCTCTCGCACCACACGTGCGTCTCATTGGAAGGAGCAGGCTGCTTGCCATTCTTGGGCAGGGAATCATCCCACACACCTCGTTTCCTCGAAGGGGAGTGCAGACTGACTCAGAGCCTCCAGAGGAGCTGTAGTCTCTCCAGCCACAGAGGCCTGTAGCCGAGTCCATGACAGCCTGTTGCAGGGAGGGCTCCTATGGGAGAGTGCCATGCTTCCCTGGCAGGGGCTCCTTCTCACACTGCTTTCCGTGGGGAAACACTGTGTGCGCCAGGGGTCTCCTGTGTGCACAAAATCTCTCCCCAGTGCCTGAGGTGCAGGGAATCCTCTTTGGACACAGAGCAATGTTCTAGGCAGACCTCCCATGCTGGGAGAGCCTCCACTTCCCCAACTGTCCAACTGCCTCAGGAACACACTTCTAGGGAGTGTGGGTCTAACAGGCAGAACGGCCCGAGTGAGGAACGTGGATGGCAGGCCAAAGCCACTGTGCTGAGCATTCCCCCTGCAAGTCCCAGCTGAAGGCTCTGGGCACCAGGCTCAAGCTGGAATGAGCCTGTAGCCTGGCCTCCAGTCCCAGGCTTTCCCTGGGCACTGCTAGTTTGGGACCCATCCCAGGCTCAGCCAGGCCTCCCTAGGGCCTGTGCTGGCCTGGGCCACTGCCAGCCAGCAGGACCTCGACAGAGCACAGTTCATTCGAGCAGGCCCCAGGGTGTTGCCTGTGTGTCTCTTGCACTGCTGGCAAGCTGCGGGTCCAGAGGCTGAGTGTGCACGTGGCCCCTGGGGCCTGAGCACAAAACAGTCATGACCCCACTTGCAAGCAGGACTCCTGCCACCTCTTCGCTGCCTGCCACACTCCCTTGCTGCCTGCACTGTCTTCACTGCTGGCAGGCCTCTGTGTGCACAGGCCGGTCGACGCCAAGGAAACAAGGGGCTTGCTCTCCCCTTGCTAGCAGCTCCTCCTACAGCACTCTGGACCAGGGCACACACGCCCCTGGACCAGCAGCCTGCAAGGAAGCTGCCGCTGAGCCATGCAGAAAGGCCTGCAGCACTTGGCAGGGAGCCTTCGGCTGTGGACAGCTTTCCCACTGCCAAGCCTTGGAGGAGCTCATGGATGCTGGGGCGTGCAGCGTTTTCCATCGGAGAGCACTGGGGGCCCAAAGCCTCCCCTGTGCCTTCCGAGCCCCTTCCCACCCACAGGCCCTTGGCACCCACTCTGTTGCCAGAGGGAAGTCCTAAGCAGGACTCTCGAGCTTGTGCAGCCAGAGTGCCTCCTGCTTGGAAACGGCCTCAGGAACTCATTTGGAGTGAGGCTGCTCCCATGCTTATCAGCCAGCAGATGGTGCCATCGCTCCACCAAAAAACTCTCTGCTTTGCCTTCAGCCCTGGCTCGCCCTGCTGAGCTCTCTCTGCCTCAAGCAGAAGCTCCAGTGTGCGTCCAGCCTACAGAAAGCAGAGTGCCTTTGCCTGAGCACTGCTATGCTGTGGCAGCACCCTGAAGGCCTCCTAGGGCCTTCTCTGCCCTAACCCAAGTCGTGCCATTCGGCCCATGCGGGGAGCAAAGCTCCCCCTTGGCAGGGCTCAGCGTGTGGCCTGTGTGGGGTTTCATGGCTGGGAAAAGGCAGATCCTGAAGCTGGGTGCCCTCCTGTGAATGGGGCCTGGTGGGCAGAGCCGGCATTCCCTGGTTGGGATGTAGGAGATCTGGGGCCTTCAAGCTGCATGCACATCCCCTCTCTGGCTGCCCCTCTTGCTTCTTCTCTGCTGCCAAGCCTCTCGCACCACACGTGCGTCTCATTGGAAGGAGCAGGCTGCTTGCCATTCTTGGGCAGGGAATCATCCCACACACCTCGTTTCCTCGAAGGGGAGTGCAGACTGACTCAGAGCCTCCAGAGGAGCTGTAGTCTCTCCAGCCACAGAGGCCTGTAGCCGAGTCCATGACAGCCTGTTGCAGGGAGGGCTCCTATGGGAGAGTGCCATGCTTCCCTGGCAGGGGCTCCTTCTCACACTGCTTTCCGTGGGGAAACACTGTGTGCGCCAGGGGTCTCCTGTGTGCACAAAATCTCTCCCCAGTGCCTGAGGTGCAGGGAATCCTCTTTGGACACAGAGCAATGTTCTAGGCAGACCTCCCATGCTGGGAGAGCCTCCACTTCCCCAACTGTCCAACTGCCTCAGGAACACACTTCTAGGGAGTGTGGGTCTAACAGGCAGAACGGCCCGAGTGAGGAACGTGGATGGCAGGCCAAAGCCACTGTGCTGAGCATTCCCCCTGCAAGTCCCAGCTGAAGGCTCTGGGCACCAGGCTCAAGCTGGAATGAGCCTGTAGCCTGGCCTCCAGTCCCAGGCTTTCCCTGGGCACTGCTAGTTTGGGACCCATCCCAGGCTCAGCCAGGCCTCCCTAGGGCCTGTGCTGGCCTGGGCCACTGCCAGCCAGCAGGACCTCGACAGAGCACAGTTCATTCGAGCAGGCCCCAGGGTGTTGCCTGTGTGTCTCTTGCACTGCTGGCAAGCTGCGGGTCCAGAGGCTGAGTGTGCACGTGGCCCCTGGGGCCTGAGCACAAAACAGTCATGACCCCACTTGCAAGCAGGACTCCTGCCACCTCTTCGCTGCCTGCCACACTCCCTTGCTGCCTGCACTGTCTTCACTGCTGGCAGGCCTCTGTGTGCACAGGCCGGTCGACGCCAAGGAAACAAGGGGCTTGCTCTCCCCTTGCTAGCAGCTCCTCCTACAGCACTCTGGACCAGGGCACACACGCCCCTGGACCAGCAGCCTGCAAGGAAGCTGCCGCTGAGCCATGCAGAAAGGCCTGCAGCACTTGGCAGGGAGCCTTCGGCTGTGGACAGCTTTCCCACTGCCAAGCCTTGGAGGAGCTCATGGATGCTGGGGCGTGCAGCGTTTTCCATCGGAGAGCACTGGGGGCCCAAAGCCTCCCCTGTGCCTTCCGAGCCCCTTCCCACCCACAGGCCCTTGGCACCCACTCTGTTGCCAGAGGGAAGTCCTAAGCAGGACTCTCGAGCTTGTGCAGCCAGAGTGCCTCCTGCTTGGAAACGGCCTCAGGAACTCATTTGGAGTGAGGCTGCTCCCATGCTTATCAGCCAGCAGATGGTGCCATCGCTCCACCAAAAAACTCTCTGCTTTGCCTTCAGCCCTGGCTCGCCCTGCTGAGCTCTCTCTGCCTCAAGCAGAAGCTCCAGTGTGCGTCCAGCCTACAGAAAGCAGAGTGCCTTTGCCTGAGCACTGCTATGCTGTGGCAGCACCCTGAAGGCCTCCTAGGGCCTTCTCTGCCCTAACCCAAGTCGTGCCATTCGGCCCATGCGGGGAGCAAAGCTCCCCCTTGGCAGGGCTCAGCGTGTGGCCTGTGTGGGGTTTCATGGCTGGGAAAAGGCAGATCCTGAAGCTGGGTGCCCTCCTGTGAATGGGGCCTGGTGGGCAGAGCCGGCATTCCCTGGTTGGGATGTAGGAGATCTGGGGCCTTCAAGCTGCATGCACATCCCCTCTCTGGCTGCCCCTCTTGCTTCTTCTCTGCTGCCAAGCCTCTCGCACCACACGTGCGTCTCATTGGAAGGAGCAGGCTGCTTGCCATTCTTGGGCAGGGAATCATCCCACACACCTCGTTTCCTCGAAGGGGAGTGCAGACTGACTCAGAGCCTCCAGAGGAGCTGTAGTCTCTCCAGCCACAGAGGCCTGTAGCCGAGTCCATGACAGCCTGTTGCAGGGAGGGCTCCTATGGGAGAGTGCCATGCTTCCCTGGCAGGGGCTCCTTCTCACACTGCTTTCCGTGGGGAAACACTGTGTGCGCCAGGGGTCTCCTGTGTGCACAAAATCTCTCCCCAGTGCCTGAGGTGCAGGGAATCCTCTTTGGACACAGAGCAATGTTCTAGGCAGACCTCCCATGCTGGGAGAGCCTCCACTTCCCCAACTGTCCAACTGCCTCAGGAACACACTTCTAGGGAGTGTGGGTCTAACAGGCAGAACGGCCCGAGTGAGGAACGTGGATGGCAGGCCAAAGCCACTGTGCTGAGCATTCCCCCTGCAAGTCCCAGCTGAAGGCTCTGGGCACCAGGCTCAAGCTGGAATGAGCCTGTAGCCTGGCCTCCAGTCCCAGGCTTTCCCTGGGCACTGCTAGTTTGGGACCCATCCCAGGCTCAGCCAGGCCTCCCTAGGGCCTGTGCTGGCCTGGGCCACTGCCAGCCAGCAGGACCTCGACAGAGCACAGTTCATTCGAGCAGGCCCCAGGGTGTTGCCTGTGTGTCTCTTGCACTGCTGGCAAGCTGCGGGTCCAGAGGCTGAGTGTGCACGTGGCCCCTGGGGCCTGAGCACAAAACAGTCATGACCCCACTTGCAAGCAGGACTCCTGCCACCTCTTCGCTGCCTGCCACACTCCCTTGCTGCCTGCACTGTCTTCACTGCTGGCAGGCCTCTGTGTGCACAGGCCGGTCGACGCCAAGGAAACAAGGGGCTTGCTCTCCCCTTGCTAGCAGCTCCTCCTACAGCACTCTGGACCAGGGCACACACGCCCCTGGACCAGCAGCCTGCAAGGAAGCTGCCGCTGAGCCATGCAGAAAGGCCTGCAGCACTTGGCAGGGAGCCTTCGGCTGTGGACAGCTTTCCCACTGCCAAGCCTTGGAGGAGCTCATGGATGCTGGGGCGTGCAGCGTTTTCCATCGGAGAGCACTGGGGGCCCAAAGCCTCCCCTGTGCCTTCCGAGCCCCTTCCCACCCACAGGCCCTTGGCACCCACTCTGTTGCCAGAGGGAAGTCCTAAGCAGGACTCTCGAGCTTGTGCAGCCAGAGTGCCTCCTGCTTGGAAACGGCCTCAGGAACTCATTTGGAGTGAGGCTGCTCCCATGCTTATCAGCCAGCAGATGGTGCCATCGCTCCACCAAAAAACTCTCTGCTTTGCCTTCAGCCCTGGCTCGCCCTGCTGAGCTCTCTCTGCCTCAAGCAGAAGCTCCAGTGTGCGTCCAGCCTACAGAAAGCAGAGTGCCTTTGCCTGAGCACTGCTATGCTGTGGCAGCACCCTGAAGGCCTCCTAGGGCCTTCTCTGCCCTAACCCAAGTCGTGCCATTCGGCCCATGCGGGGAGCAAAGCTCCCCCTTGGCAGGGCTCAGCGTGTGGCCTGTGTGGGGTTTCATGGCTGGGAAAAGGCAGATCCTGAAGCTGGGTGCCCTCCTGTGAATGGGGCCTGGTGGGCAGAGCCGGCATTCCCTGGTTGGGATGTAGGAGATCTGGGGCCTTCAAGCTGCATGCACATCCCCTCTCTGGCTGCCCCTCTTGCTTCTTCTCTGCTGCCAAGCCTCTCGCACCACACGTGCGTCTCATTGGAAGGAGCAGGCTGCTTGCCATTCTTGGGCAGGGAATCATCCCACACACCTCGTTTCCTCGAAGGGGAGTGCAGACTGACTCAGAGCCTCCAGAGGAGCTGTAGTCTCTCCAGCCACAGAGGCCTGTAGCCGAGTCCATGACAGCCTGTTGCAGGGAGGGCTCCTATGGGAGAGTGCCATGCTTCCCTGGCAGGGGCTCCTTCTCACACTGCTTTCCGTGGGGAAACACTGTGTGCGCCAGGGGTCTCCTGTGTGCACAAAATCTCTCCCCAGTGCCTGAGGTGCAGGGAATCCTCTTTGGACACAGAGCAATGTTCTAGGCAGACCTCCCATGCTGGGAGAGCCTCCACTTCCCCAACTGTCCAACTGCCTCAGGAACACACTTCTAGGGAGTGTGGGTCTAACAGGCAGAACGGCCCGAGTGAGGAACGTGGATGGCAGGCCAAAGCCACTGTGCTGAGCATTCCCCCTGCAAGTCCCAGCTGAAGGCTCTGGGCACCAGGCTCAAGCTGGAATGAGCCTGTAGCCTGGCCTCCAGTCCCAGGCTTTCCCTGGGCACTGCTAGTTTGGGACCCATCCCAGGCTCAGCCAGGCCTCCCTAGGGCCTGTGCTGGCCTGGGCCACTGCCAGCCAGCAGGACCTCGACAGAGCACAGTTCATTCGAGCAGGCCCCAGGGTGTTGCCTGTGTGTCTCTTGCACTGCTGGCAAGCTGCGGGTCCAGAGGCTGAGTGTGCACGTGGCCCCTGGGGCCTGAGCACAAAACAGTCATGACCCCACTTGCAAGCAGGACTCCTGCCACCTCTTCGCTGCCTGCCACACTCCCTTGCTGCCTGCACTGTCTTCACTGCTGGCAGGCCTCTGTGTGCACAGGCCGGTCGACGCCAAGGAAACAAGGGGCTTGCTCTCCCCTTGCTAGCAGCTCCTCCTACAGCACTCTGGACCAGGGCACACACGCCCCTGGACCAGCAGCCTGCAAGGAAGCTGCCGCTGAGCCATGCAGAAAGGCCTGCAGCACTTGGCAGGGAGCCTTCGGCTGTGGACAGCTTTCCCACTGCCAAGCCTTGGAGGAGCTCATGGATGCTGGGGCGTGCAGCATTTTCCATCGGAGAGCACTGGGGGCCCAAAGCCTCCCCTGTGCCTTCCGAGCCCCTTCCCACCCACAGGCCCTTGGCACCCACTCTGTTGCCAGAGGGAAGTCCTAAGCAGGACTCTCGAGCTTGTGCAGCCAGAGTGCCTCCTGCTTGGAAACGGCCTCAGGAACTCATTTGGAGTGAGGCTGCTCCCATGCTTATCAGCCAGCAGATGGTGCCATCGCTCCACCAAAAAACTCTCTGCTTTGCCTTCAGCCCTGGCTCGCCCTGCTGAGCTCTCTCTGCCTCAAGCAGAAGCTCCAGTGTGCGTCCAGCCTACAGAAAGCAGAGTGCCTTTGCCTGAGCACTGCTATGCTGTGGCAGCACCCTGAAGGCCTCTTAGGGCCTTCTCTGCCCTAACCCAAGTCGTGCCATTCGGCCCATGCGGGGAGCAAAGCTCCCCCTTGGCAGGGCTCAGCGTGTGGCCTGTGTGGGGTTTCATGGCTGGGAAAAGGCAGATCCTGAAGCTGGGTGCCCTCCTGTGAATGGGGCCTGGTGGGCAGAGCCGGCATTCCCTGGTTGGGATGTAGGAGATCTGGGGCCTTCAAGCTGCATGCACATCCCCTCTCTGGCTGCCCCTCTTGCTTCTTCTCTGCTGCCAAGCCTCTCGCACCACACGTGCGTCTCATTGGAAGGAGCAGGCTGCTTGCCATTCTTGGGCAGGGAATCATCCCACACACCTCGTTTCCTCGAAGGGGAGTGCAGACTGACTCAGAGCCTCCAGAGGAGCTGTAGTCTCTCCAGCCACAGAGGCCTGTAGCCGAGTCCATGACAGCCTGTTGCAGGGAGGGCTCCTATGGGAGAGTGCCATGCTTCCCTGGCAGGGGCTCCTTCTCACACTGCTTTCCGTGGGGAAACACTGTGTGCGCCAGGGGTCTCCTGTGTGCACAAAATCTCTCCCCAGTGCCTGAGGTGCAGGGAATCCTCTTTGGACACAGAGCAATGTTCTAGGCAGACCTCCCATGCTGGGAGAGCCTCCACTTCCCCAACTGTCCAACTGCCTCAGGAACACACTTCTAGGGAGTGTGGGTCTAACAGGCAGAACGGCCCGAGTGAGGAACGTGGATGGCAGGCCAAAGCCACTGTGCTGAGCATTCCCCCTGCAAGTCCCAGCTGAAGGCTCTGGGCACCAGGCTCAAGCTGGAATGAGCCTGTAGCCTGGCCTCCAGTCCCAGGCTTTCCCTGGGCACTGCTAGTTTGGGACCCATCCCAGGCTCAGCCAGGCCTCCCTAGGGCCTGTGCTGGCCTGGGCCACTGCCAGCCAGCAGGACCTCGACAGAGCACAGTTCATTCGAGCAGGCCCCAGGGTGTTGCCTGTGTGTCTCTTGCACTGCTGGCAAGCTGCGGGTCCAGAGGCTGAGTGTGCACGTGGCCCCTGGGGCCTGAGCACAAAACAGTCATGACCCCACTTGCAAGCAGGACTCCTGCCACCTCTTCGCTGCCTGCCACACTCCCTTGCTGCCTGCACTGTCTTCACTGCTGGCAGGCCTCTGTGTGCACAGGCCGGTCGACGCCAAGGAAACAAGGGGCTTGCTCTCCCCTTGCTAGGGGCTCCTCCTACAGCACTCTGGACCAGGGCACACACGCCCCTGGACCAGCAGCCTGCAAGGAAGCTGCCGCTGAGCCATGCAGAAAGGCCTGCAGCACTTGGCAGGGAGCCTTCGGCTGTGGACAGCTTTCCCACTGCCAAGCCTTGGAGGAGCTCATGGATGCTGGGGCGTGCAGCGTTTTCCATCGGAGAGCACTGGGGGCCCAAAGCCTCCCCTGTGCCTTCCGAGCCCCTTCCCACCCACAGGCCCTTGGCACCCACTCTGTTGCCAGAGGGAAGTCCTAAGCAGGACTCTCGAGCTTGTGCAGCCAGAGTGCCTCCTGCTTGGAAACGGCCTCAGGAACTCATTTGGAGTGAGGCTGCTCCCATGCTTATCAGCCAGCAGATGGTGCCATCGCTCCACCAAAAAACTCTCTGCTTTGCCTTCAGCCCTGGCTCGCCCTGCTGAGCTCTCTCTGCCTCAAGCAGAAGCTCCAGTGTGCGTCCAGCCTACAGAAAGCAGAGTGCCTTTGCCTGAGCACTGCTATGCTGTGGCAGCACCCTGAAGGCCTCTTAGGGCCTTCTCTGCCCTAACCCAAGTCGTGCCATTCGGCCCATGCGGGGAGCAAAGCTCCCCCTTGGCAGGGCTCAGCGTGTGGCCTGTGTGGGGTTTCATGGCTGGGAAAAGGCAGATCCTGAAGCTGGGTGCCCTCCTGTGAATGGGGCCTGGTGGGCAGAGCCGGCATTCCCTGGTTGGGATGTAGGAGATCTGGGGCCTTCAAGCTGCATGCACATCCCCTCTCTGGCTGCCCCTCTTGCTTCTTCTCTGCTGCCAAGCCTCTCGCACCACACGTGCGTCTCATTGGAAGGAGCAGGCTGCTTGCCATTCTTGGGCAGGGAATCATCCCACACACCTCGTTTCCTCGAAGGGGAGTGCAGACTGACTCAGAGCCTCCAGAGGAGCTGTAGTCTCTCCAGCCACAGAGGCCTGTAGCCGAGTCCATGACAGCCTGTTGCAGGGAGGGCTCCTATGGGAGAGTGCCATGCTTCCCTGGCAGGGGCTCCTTCTCACACTGCTTTCCGTGGGGAAACACTGTGTGCGCCAGGGGTCTCCTGTGTGCACAAAATCTCTCCCCAGTGCCTGAGGTGCAGGGAATCCTCTTTGGACACAGAGCAATGTTCTAGGCAGACCTCCCATGCTGGGAGAGCCTCCACTTCCCCAACTGTCCAACTGCCTCAGGAACACACTTCTAGGGAGTGTGGGTCTAACAGGCAGAACGGCCCGAGTGAGGAACGTGGATGGCAGGCCAAAGCCACTGTGCTGAGCATTCCCCCTGCAAGTCCCAGCTGAAGGCTCTGTGCACCAGGCTCAAGCTGGAATGAGCCTGTAGCCTGGCCTCCAGTCCCAGGCTTTCCCTGGGCACTGCTAGTTTGGGACCCATCCCAGGCTCAGCCAGGCCTCCCTAGGGCCTGTGCTGGCCTGGGCCACTGCCAGCCAGCAGGACCTCGACAGAGCACAGTTCATTCGAGCAGGCCCCAGGGTGTTGCCTGTGTGTCTCTTGCACTGCTGGCAAGCTGCGGGTCCAGAGGCTGAGTGTGCACGTGGCCCCTGGGGCCTGAGCACAAAACAGTCATGACCCCACTTGCAAGCAGGACTCCTGCCACCTCTTCGCTGCCTGCCACACTCCCTTGCTGCCTGCACTGTCTTCACTGCTGGCAGGCCTCTGTGTGCACAGGCCGGTCTACGCCAAGGAAACAAGGGGCTTGCTCTCCCCTTGCTAGGGGCTCCTCCTACAGCACTCTGGACCAGGGCACACACGCCCCTGGACCAGCAGCCTGCAAGGAAGCTGCCGCTGAGCCATGCAGAAAGGCCTGCAGCACTTGGCAGGGAGCCTTCGGCTGTGGACAGCTTTCCCACTGCCAAGCCTTGGAGGAGCTCATGGATGCTGGGGCGTGCAGCGTTTTCCATCGGAGAGCACTGGGGGCCCAAAGCCTCCCCTGTGCCTTCCGAGCCCCTTCCCACCCACAGGCCCTTGGCACCCACTCTGTTGCCAGAGGGAAGTCCTAAGCAGGACTCTCGAGCTTGTGCAGCCAGAGTGCCTCCTGCTTGGAAACGGCCTCAGGAACTCATTTGGAGTGAGGCTGCTCCCATGCTTATCAGCCAGCAGATGGTGCCATCGCTCCACCAAAAAACTCTCTGCTTTGCCTTCAGCCCTGGCTCGCCCTGCTGAGCTCTCTCTGCCTCAAGCAGAAGCTCCAGTGTGCGTCCAGCCTACAGAAAGCAGAGTGCCTTTGCCTGAGCACTGCTATGCTGTGGCAGCACCCTGAAGGCCTCCTAGGGCCTTCTCTGCCCTAACCCAAGTCGTGCCATTCGGCCCATGCGGGGAGCAAAGCTCCCCCTTGGCAGGGCTCAGCGTGTGGCCTGTGTGGGGTTTCATGGCTGGGAAAAGGCAGATCCTGAAGCTGGGTGCCCTCCTGTGAATGGGGCCTGGTGGGCAGAGCCGGCATTCCCTGGTTGGGATGTAGGAGATCTGGGGCCTTCAAGCTGCATGCACATCCCCTCTCTGGCTGCCCCTCTTGCTTCTTCTCTGCTGCCAAGCCTCTCGCACCACACGTGCGTCTCATTGGAAGGAGCAGGCTGCTTGCCATTCTTGGGCAGGGAATCATCCCACACACCTCGTTTCCTCGAAGGGGAGTGCAGACTGACTCAGAGCCTCCAGAGGAGCTGTAGTCTCTCCAGCCACAGAGGCCTGTAGCCGAGTCCATGACAGCCTGTTGCAGGGAGGGCTCCTATGGGAGAGTGCCATGCTTCCCTGGCAGGGGCTCCTTCTCACACTGCTTTCCGTGGGGAAACACTGTGTGCGCCAGGGGTCTCCTGTGTGCACAAAATCTCTCCCCAGTGCCTGAGGTGCAGGGAATCCTCTTTGGACACAGAGCAATGTTCTAGGCAGACCTCCCATGCTGGGAGAGCCTCCACTTCCCCAACTGTCCAACTGCCTCAGGAACACACTTCTAGGGAGTGTGGGTCTAACAGGCAGAACGGCCCGAGTGAGGAACGTGGATGGCAGGCCAAAGCCACTGTGCTGAGCATTCCCCCTGCAAGTCCCAGCTGAAGGCTCTGGGCACCAGGCTCAAGCTGGAATGAGCCTGTAGCCTGGCCTCCAGTCCCAGGCTTTCCCTGGGCACTGCTAGTTTGGGACCCATCCCAGGCTCAGCCAGGCCTCCCTAGGGCCTGTGCTGGCCTGGGCCACTGCCAGCCAGCAGGACCTCGACAGAGCACAGTTCATTCGAGCAGGCCCCAGGGTGTTGCCTGTGTGTCTCTTGCACTGCTGGCAAGCTGCGGGTCCAGAGGCTGAGTGTGCACGTGGCCCCTGGGGCCTGAGCACAAAACAGTCATGACCCCACTTGCAAGCAGGACTCCTGCCACCTCTTCGCTGCCTGCCACACTCCCTTGCTGCCTGCACTGTCTTCACTGCTGGCAGGCCTCTGTGTGCACAGGCCGGTCTACGCCAAGGAAACAAGGGGCTTGCTCTCCCCTTGCTAGGGGCTCCTCCTACAGCACTCTGGACCAGGGCACACACGCCCCTGGACCAGCAGCCTGCAAGGAAGCTGCCGCTGAGCCATGCAGAAAGGCCTGCAGCACTTGGCAGGGAGCCTTCGGCTGTGGACAGCTTTCCCACTGCCAAGCCTTGGAGGAGCTCATGGATGCTGGGGCGTGCAGCGTTTTCCATCGGAGAGCACTGGGGGCCCAAAGCCTCCCCTGTGCCTTCCGAGCCCCTTCCCACCCACAGGCCCTTGGCACCCACTCTGTTGCCAGAGGGAAGTCCTAAGCAGGACTCTCGAGCTTGTGCAGCCAGAGTGCCTCCTGCTTGGAAACGGCCTCAGGAACTCATTTGGAGTGAGGCTGCTCCCATGCTTATCAGCCAGCAGATGGTGCCATCGCTCCACCAAAAAACTCTCTGCTTTGCCTTCAGCCCTGGCTCGCCCTGCTGAGCTCTCTCTGCCTCAAGCAGAAGCTCCAGTGTGCGTCCAGCCTACAGAAAGCAGAGTGCCTTTGCCTGAGCACTGCTATGCTGTGGCAGCACCCTGAAGGCCTCCTAGGGCCTTCTCTGCCCTAACCCAAGTCGTGCCATTCGGCCCATGCGGGGAGCAAAGCTCCCCCTTGGCAGGGCTCAGCGTGTGGCCTGTGTGGGGTTTCATGGCTGGGAAAAGGCAGATCCTGAAGCTGGGTGCCCTCCTGTGAATGGGGCCTGGTGGGCAGAGCCGGCATTCCCTGGTTGGGATGTAGGAGATCTGGGGCCTTCAAGCTGCATGCACATCCCCTCTCTGGCTGCCCCACTTGCTTCTTCTCTGCTGCCAAGCCTCTCGCACCACACGTGCGTCTCATTGGAAGGAGCAGGCTGCTTGCCATTCTTGGGCAGGGAATCATCCCACACACCTCGTTTCCTCGAAGGGGAGTGCAGACTGACTCAGAGCCTCCAGAGGAGCTGTAGTCTCTCCAGCCACAGAGGCCTGTAGCCGAGTCCATGACAGCCTGTTGCAGGGAGGGCTCCTATGGGAGAGTGCCATGCTTCCCTGGCAGGGGCTCCTTCTCACACTGCTTTCCGTGGGGAAACACTGTGTGCGCCAGGGGTCTCCTGTGTGCACAAAATCTCTCCCCAGTGCCTGAGGTGCAGGGAATCCTCTTTGGACACAGAGCAATGTTCTAGGCAGACCTCCCATGCTGGGAGAGCCTCCACTTCCCCAACTGTCCAACTGCCTCAGGAACACACTTCTAGGGAGTGTGGGTCTAACAGGCAGAACGGCCCGAGTGAGGAACGTGGATGGCAGGCCAAAGCCACTGTGCTGAGCATTCCCCCTGCAAGTCCCAGCTGAAGGCTCTGGGCACCAGGCTCAAGCTGGAATGAGCCTGTAGCCTGGCCTCCAGTCCCAGGCTTTCCCTGGGCACTGCTAGTTTGGGACCCATCCCAGGCTCAGCCAGGCCTCCCTAGGGCCTGTGCTGGCCTGGGCCACTGCCAGGCAGCAGGACCTCGACAGAGCACAGTTCATTCGAGCAGGCCCCAGGGTGTTGCCTGTGTGTCTCTTGCACTGCTGGCAAGCTGCGGGTCCAGAGGCTGAGTGTGCACGTGGCCCCTGGGGCCTGAGCACAAAACAGTCATGACCCCACTTGCAAGCAGGACTCCTGCCACCTCTTCGCTGCCTGCCACACTCCCTTGCTGCCTGCACTGTCTTCACTGCTGGCAGGCCTCTGTGTGCACAGGCCGGTCTACGCCAAGGAAACAAGGGGCTTGCTCTCCCCTTGCTAGGGGCTCCTCCTACAGCACTCTGGACCAGGGCACACACGCCCCTGGACCAGCAGCCTGCAAGGAAGCTGCCGCTGAGCCATGCAGAAAGGCCTGCAGCACTTGGCAGGGAGCCTTCGGCTGTGGACAGCTTTCCCACTGCCAAGCCTTGGAGGAGCTCATGGATGCTGGGGCGTGCAGCGTTTTCCATCGGAGAGCACTGGGGGCCCAAAGCCTCCCCTGTGCCTTCCGAGCCCCTTCCCACCCACAGGCCCTTGGCACCCACTCTGTTGCCAGAGGGAAGTCCTAAGCAGGACTCTCGAGCTTGTGCAGCCAGAGTGCCTCCTGCTTGGAAACGGCCTCAGGAACTCATTTGGAGTGAGGCTGCTCCCATGCTTATCAGCCAGCAGATGGTGCCATCGCTCCACCAAAAAACTCTCTGCTTTGCCTTCAGCCCTGGCTCGCCCTGCTGAGCTCTCTCTGCCTCAAGCAGAAGCTCCAGTGTGCGTCCAGCCTACAGAAAGCAGAGTGCCTTTGCCTGAGCACTGCTATGCTGTGGCAGCACCCTGAAGGCCTCCTAGGGCCTTCTCTGCCCTAACCCAAGTCGTGCCATTCGGCCCATGCGGGGAGCAAAGCTCCCCCTTGGCAGGGCTCAGCGTGTGGCCTGTGTGGGGTTTCATGGCTGGGAAAAGGCAGATCCTGAAGCTGGGTGCCCTCCTGTGAATGGGGCCTGGTGGGCAGAGCCGGCATTCCCTGGTTGGGATGTAGGAGATCTGGGGCCTTCAAGCTGCATGCACATCCCCTCTCTGGCTGCCCCTCTTGCTTCTTCTCTGCTGCCAAGCCTCTCGCACCACACGTGCGTCTCATTGGAAGGAGCAGGCTGCTTGCCATTCTTGGGCAGGGAATCATCCCACACACCTCGTTTCCTCGAAGGGGAGTGCAGACTGACTCAGAGCCTCCAGAGGAGCTGTAGTCTCTCCAGCCACAGAGGCCTGTAGCCGAGTCCATGACAGCCTGTTGCAGGGAGGGCTCCTATGGGAGAGTGCCATGCTTCCCTGGCAGGGGCTCCTTCTCACACTGCTTTCCGTGGGGAAACACTGTGTGCGCCAGGGGTCTCCTGTGTGCACAAAATCTCTCCCCAGTGCCTGAGGTGCAGGGAATCCTCTTTGGACACAGAGCAATGTTCTAGGCAGACCTCCCATGCTGGGAGAGCCTCCACTTCCCCAACTGTCCAACTGCCTCAGGAACACACTTCTAGGGAGTGTGGGTCTAACAGGCAGAACGGCCCGAGTGAGGAACATGGATGGCAGGCCAAAGCCACTGTGCTGAGCATTCCCCCTGCAAGTCCCAGCTGAAGGCTCTGTGCACCAGGCTCAAGCTGGAATGAGCCTGTAGCCTGGCCTCCAGTCCCAGGCTTTCCCTGGGCACTGCTAGTTTGGGACCCATCCCAGGCTCAGCCAGGCCTCCCTAGGGCCTGTGCTGGCCTGGGCCACTGCCAGGCAGCAGAACCTCGACAGAGCACAGTTCATTCGAGCAGGCCCCAGGGTGTTGCCTGTGTGTCTCTTGCACTGCTGGCAAGCTGCGGGTCCAGAGGCTGAGTGTGCACGTGGCCCCTGGGGCCTGAGCACAAAACAGTCATGACCCCACTTGCAAGCAGGACTCCTGCCACCTCTTCGCTGCCTGCCACACTCCCTTGCTGCCTGCACTGTCTTCACTGCTGGCAGGCCTCTGTGTGCACAGGCCGGTCTACGCCAAGGAAACAAGGGGCTTGCTCTCCCCTTGCTAGGGGCTCCTCCTACAGCACTCTGGACCAGGGCACACACGCCCCTGGACCAGCAGCCTGCAAGGAAGCTGCCGCTGAGCCATGCAGAAAGGCCTGCAGCACTTGGCAGGGAGCCTTCGGCTGTGGACAGCTTTCCCACTGCCAAGCCTTGGAGGAGCTCATGGATGCTGGGGCGTGCAGCGTTTTCCATCGGAGAGCACTGGGGGCCCAAAGCCTCCCCTGTGCCTTCCGAGCCCCTTCCCACCCACAGGCCCTTGGCACCCACTCTGTTGCCAGAGGGAAGTCCTAAGCAGGACTCTCGAGCTTGTGCAGCCAGAGTGCCTCCTGCTTGGAAACGGCCTCAGGAACTCATTTGGAGTGAGGCTGCTCCCATGCTTATCAGCCAGCAGATGGTGCCATCGCTCCACCAAAAAACTCTCTGCTTTGCCTTCAGCCCTGGCTCGCCCTGCTGAGCTCTCTCTGCCTCAAGCAGAAGCTCCAGTGTGCGTCCAGCCTACAGAAAGCAGAGTGCCTTTGCCTGAGCACTGCTATGCTGTGGCAGCACCCTGAAGGCCTCTTAGGGCCTTCTCTGCCCTAACCCAAGTCGTGCCATTCGGCCCATGCGGGGAGCAAAGCTCCCCCTTGGCAGGGCTCAGCGTGTGGCCTGTGTGGGGTTTCATGGCTGGGAAAAGGCAGATCCTGAAGCTGGGTGCCCTCCTGTGAATGGGGCCTGGTGGGCAGAGCCGGCATTCCCTGGTTGGGATGTAGGAGATCTGGGGCCTTCAAGCTGCATGCACATCCCCTCTCTGGCTGCCCCTCTTGCTTCTTCTCTGCTGCCAAGCCTCTCGCACCACACGTGCGTCTCATTGGAAGGAGCAGGCTGCTTGCCATTCTTGGGCAGGGAATCATCCCACACACCTCGTTTCCTCGAAGGGGAGTGCAGACTGACTCAGAGCCTCCAGAGGAGCTGTAGTCTCTCCAGCCACAGAGGCCTGTAGCCGAGTCCATGACAGCCTGTTGCAGGGAGGGCTCCTATGGGAGAGTGCCATGCTTCCCTGGCAGGGGCTCCTTCTCACACTGCTTTCCGTGGGGAAACACTGTGTGCGCCAGGGGTCTCCTGTGTGCACAAAATCTCTCCCCAGTGCCTGAGGTGCAGGGAATCCTCTTTGGACACAGAGCAATGTTCTAGGCAGACCTCCCATGCTGGGAGAGCCTCCACTTCCCCAACTGTCCAACTGCCTCAGGAACACACTTCTAGGGAGTGTGGGTCTAACAGGCAGAACGGCCCGAGTGAGGAACGTGGATGGCAGGCCAAAGCCACTGTGCTGAGCATTCCCCCTGCAAGTCCCAGCTGAAGGCTCTGTGCACCAGGCTCAAGCTGGAATGAGCCTGTAGCCTGGCCTCCAGTCCCAGGCTTTCCCTGGGCACTGCTAGTTTGGGACCCATCCCAGGCTCAGCCAGGCCTCCCTAGGGCCTGTGCTGGCCTGGGCCACTGCCAGCCAGCAGGACCTCGACAGAGCACAGTTCATTCGAGCAGGCCCCAGGGTGTTGCCTGTGTGTCTCTTGCACTGCTGGCAAGCTGCGGGTCCAGAGGCTGAGTGTGCACGTGGCCCCTGGGGCCTGAGCACAAAACAGTCATGACCCCACTTGCAAGCAGGACTCCTGCCACCTCTTCGCTGCCTGCCACACTCCCTTGCTGCCTGCACTGTCTTCACTGCTGGCAGGCCTCTGTGTGCACAGGCCGGTCGACGCCAAGGAAACAAGGGGCTTGCTCTCCCCTTGCTAGGGGCTCCTCCTACAGCACTCTGGACCAGGGCACACACGCCCCTGGACCAGCAGCCTGCAAGGAAGCTGCCGCTGAGCCATGCAGAAAGGCCTGCAGCACTTGGCAGGGAGCCTTCGGCTGTGGACAGCTTTCCCACTGCCAAGCCTTGGAGGAGCTCATGGATGCTGGGGCGTGCAGCGTTTTCCATCGGAGAGCACTGGGGGCCCAAAGCCTCCCCTGTGCCTTCCGAGCCCCTTCCCACCCACAGGCCCTTGGCACCCACTCTGTTGCCAGAGGGAAGTCCTAAGCAGGACTCTCGAGCTTGTGCAGCCAGAGTGCCTCCTGCTTGGAAACGGCCTCAGGAACTCATTTGGAGTGAGGCTGCTCCCATGCTTATCAGCCAGCAGATGGTGCCATCGCTCCACCAAAAAACTCTCTGCTTTGCCTTCAGCCCTGGCTCGCCCTGCTGAGCTCTCTCTGCCTCAAGCAGAAGCTCCAGTGTGCGTCCAGCCTACAGAAAGCAGAGTGCCTTTGCCTGAGCACTGCTATGCTGTGGCAGCACCCTGAAGGCCTCCTAGGGCCTTCTCTGCCCTAACCCAAGTCGTGCCATTCGGCCCATGCGGGGAGCAAAGCTCCCCCTTGGCAGGGCTCAGCGTGTGGCCTGTGTGGGGTTTCATGGCTGGGAAAAGGCAGATCCTGAAGCTGGGTGCCCTCCTGTGAATGGGGCCTGGTGGGCAGAGCCGGCATTCCCTGGTTGGGATGTAGGAGATCTGGGGCCTTCAAGCTGCATGCACATCCCCTCTCTGGCTGCCCCTCTTGCTTCTTCTCTGCTGCCAAGCCTCTCGCACCACACGTGCGTCTCATTGGAAGGAGCAGGCTGCTTGCCATTCTTGGGCAGGGAATCATCCCACACACCTCGTTTCCTCGAAGGGGAGTGCAGACTGACTCAGAGCCTCCAGAGGAGCTGTAGTCTCTCCAGCCACAGAGGCCTGTAGCCGAGTCCATGACAGCCTGTTGCAGGGAGGGCTCCTATGGGAGAGTGCCATGCTTCCCTGGCAGGGGCTCCTTCTCACACTGCTTTCCGTGGGGAAACACTGTGTGCGCCAGGGGTCTCCTGTGTGCACAAAATCTCTCCCCAGTGCCTGAGGTGCAGGGAATCCTCTTTGGACACAGAGCAATGTTCTAGGCAGACCTCCCATGCTGGGAGAGCCTCCACTTCCCCAACTGTCCAACTGCCTCAGGAACACACTTCTAGGGAGTGTGGGTCTAACAGGCAGAACGGCCCGAGTGAGGAATGTGGATGGCAGGCCAAAGCCACTGTGCTGAGCATTCCCCCTGCAAGTCCCAGCTGAAGGCTCTGGGCACCAGGCTCAAGCTGGAATGAGCCTGTAGCCTGGCCTCCAGTCCCAGGCTTTCCCTGGGCACTGCTAGTTTGGGACCCATCCCAGGCTCAGCCAGGCCTCCCTAGGGCCTGTGCTGGCCTGGGCCACTGCCAGCCAGCAGGACCTCGACAGAGCACAGTTCATTCGAGCAGGCCCCAGGGTGTTGCCTGTGTGTCTCTTGCACTGCTGGCAAGCTGCGGGTCCAGAGGCTGAGTGTGCACGTGGCCCCTGGGGCCTGAGCACAAAACAGTCATGACCCCACTTGCAAGCAGGACTCCTGCCACCTCTTCGCTGCCTGCCACACTCCCTTGCTGCCTGCACTGTCTTCACTGCTGGCAGGCCTCTGTGTGCACAGGCCGGTCGACGCCAAGGAAACAAGGGGCTTGCTCTCCCCTTGCTAGGAGCTCCTCCTACAGCACTCTGGACCAGGGCACACACGCCCCTGGACCAGCAGCCTGCAAGGAAGCTGCCGCTGAGCCATGCAGAAAGGCCTGCAGCACTTGGCAGGGAGCCTTCGGCTGTGGACAGCTTTCCCACTGCCAAGCCTTGGAGGAGCTCATGGATGCTGGGGCGTGCAGCGTTTTCCATCGGAGAGCACTGGGGGCCCAAAGCCTCCCCTGTGCCTTCCGAGCCCCTTCCCACCCACAGGCCCTTGGCACCCACTCTGTTGCCAGAGGGAAGTCCTAAGCAGGACTCTCGAGCTTGTGCAGCCAGAGTGCCTCCTGCTTGGAAACGGCCAAAGGAACTCATTTAGAGTGAGGCTGCTCCCATGCTTATCAGCCAGCAGATGGTGCCATCGCTCCACCAAAAAACTCTCTGCTTTGCCTTCAGCCCTGGCTCGCCCTGCTGAGCTCTCTCTGCCTCAAGCAGAAGCTCCAGTGTGCGTCCAGCCTACAGAAAGCAGAGTGCCTTTGCCTGAGCACTGCTATGCTGTGGCAGCACCCTGAAGGCCTCCTAGGGCCTTCTCTGCCCTAACCCAAGTCGTGCCATTCGGCCCATGCGGGGAGCAAAGCTCCCCCTTGGCAGGGCTCAGCGTGTGGCCTGTGTGGGGTTTCATGGCTGGGAAAAGGCAGATCCTGAAGCTGGGTGCCCTCCTGTGAATGGGGCCTGGTGGGCAGAGCCGGCATTCCCTGGTTGGGATGTAGGAGATCTGGGGCCTTCAAGCTGCATGCACATCCCCTCTCTGGCTGCCCCTCTTGCTTCTTCTCTGCTGCCAAGCCTCTCGCACCACACGTGCGTCTCATTGGAAGGAGCAGGCTGCTTGCCATTCTTGGGCAGGGAATCATCCCACACACCTCGTTTCCTCGAAGGGGAGTGCAGACTGACTCAGAGCCTCCAGAGGAGCTGTAGTCTCTCCAGCCACAGAGGCCTGTAGCCGAGTCCATGACAGCCTGTTGCAGGGAGGGCTCCTATGGGAGAGTGCCATGCTTCCCTGGCAGGGGCTCCTTCTCACACTGCTTTCCGTGGGGAAACACTGTGTGCGCCAGGGGTCTCCTGTGTGCACAAAATCTCTCCCCAGTGCCTGAGGTGCAGGGAATCCTCTTTGGACACAGAGCAATGTTCTAGGCAGACCTCCCATGCTGGGAGAGCCTCCACTTCCCCAACTGTCCAACTGCCTCAGGAACACACTTCTAGGGAGTGTGGGTCTAACAGGCAGAACGGCCCGAGTGAGGAATGTGGATGGCAGGCCAAAGCCACTGTGCTGAGCATTCCCCCTGCAAGTCCCAGCTGAAGGCTCTGGGCACCAGGCTCAAGCTGGAATGAGCCTGTAGCCTGGCCTCCAGTCCCAGGCTTTCCCTGGGCACTGCTAGTTTGGGACCCATCCCAGGCTCAGCCAGGCCTCCCTAGGGCCTGTGCTGGCCTGGGCCACTGCCAGCCAGCAGGACCTCGACAGAGCACAGTTCATTCGAGCAGGCCCCAGGGTGTTGCCTGTGTGTCTCTTGCACTGCTGGCAAGCTGCGGGTCCAGAGGCTGAGTGTGCACGTGGCCCCTGGGGCCTGAGCACAAAACAGTCATGACCCCACTTGCAAGCAGGACTCCTGCCACCTCTTCGCTGCCTGCCACACTCCCTTGCTGCCTGCACTGTCTTCACTGCTGGCAGGCCTCTGTGTGCACAGGCCGGTCGACGCCAAGGAAACAAGGGGCTTGCTCTCCCCTTGCTAGGAGCTCCTCCTACAGCACTCTGGACCAGGGCACACACGCCCCTGGACCAGCAGCCTGCAAGGAAGCTGCCGCTGAGCCATGCAGAAAGGCCTGCAGCACTTGGCAGGGAGCCTTCGGCTGTGGACAGCTTTCCCACTGCCAAGCCTTGGAGGAGCTCATGGATGCTGGGGCGTGCAGCGTTTTCCATCGGAGAGCACTGGGGGCCCAAAGCCTCCCCTGTGCCTTCCGAGCCCCTTCCCACCCACAGGCCCTTGGCACCCACTCTGTTGCCAGAGGGAAGTCCTAAGCAGGACTCTCGAGCTTGTGCAGCCAGAGTGCCTCCTGCTTGGAAACGGCCAAAGGAACTCATTTAGAGTGAGGCTGCTCCCATGCTTATCAGCCAGCAGATGGTGCCATCGCTCCACCAAAAAACTCTCTGCTTTGCCTTCAGCCCTGGCTCGCCCTGCTGAGCTCTCTCTGCCTCAAGCAGAAGCTCCAGTGTGCGTCCAGCCTACAGAAAGCAGAGTGCCTTTGCCTGAGCACTGCTATGCTGTGGCAGCACCCTGAAGGCCTCCTAGGGCCTTCTCTGCCCTAACCCAAGTCGTGCCATTCGGCCCATGCGGGGAGCAAAGCTCCCCCTTGGCAGGGCTCAGCGTGTGGCCTGTGTGGGGTTTCATGGCTGGGAAAAGGCAGATCCTGAAGCTGGGTGCCCTCCTGTGAATGGGGCCTGGTGGGCAGAGCCGGCATTCCCTGGTTGGGATGTAGGAGATCTGGGGCCTTCAAGCTGCATGCACATCCCCTCTCTGGCTGCCCCTCTTGCTTCTTCTCTGCTGCCAAGCCTCTCGCACCACACGTGCGTCTCATTGGAAGGAGCAGGCTGCTTGCCATTCTTGGGCAGGGAATCATCCCACACACCTCGTTTCCTCGAAGGGGAGTGCAGACTGACTCAGAGCCTCCAGAGGAGCTGTAGTCTCTCCAGCCACAGAGGCCTGTAGCCGAGTCCATGACAGCCTGTTGCAGGGAGGGCTCCTATGGGAGAGTGCCATGCTTCCCTGGCAGGGGCTCCTTCTCACACTGCTTTCCGTGGGGAAACACTGTGTGCGCCAGGGGTCTCCTGTGTGCACAAAATCTCTCCCCAGTGCCTGAGGTGCAGGGAATCCTCTTTGGACACAGAGCAATGTTCTAGGCAGACCTCCCATGCTGGGAGAGCCTCCACTTCCCCAACTGTCCAACTGCCTCAGGAACACACTTCTAGGGAGTGTGGGTCTAACAGGCAGAACGGCCCGAGTGAGGAACGTGGATGGCAGGCCAAAGCCACTGTGCTGAGCATTCCCCCTGCAAGTCCCAGCTGAAGGCTCTGGGCACCAGGCTCAAGCTGGAATGAGCCTGTAGCCTGGCCTCCAGTCCCAGGCTTTCCCTGGGCACTGCTAGTTTGGGACCCATCCCAGGCTCAGCCAGGCCTCCCTAGGGCCTGTGCTGGCCTGGGCCACTGCCAGCCAGCAGGACCTCGACAGAGCACAGTTCATTCGAGCAGGCCCCAGGGTGTTGCCTGTGTGTCTCTTGCACTGCTGGCAAGCTGCGGGTCCAGAGGCTGAGTGTGCACGTGGCCCCTGGGGCCTGAGCACAAAACAGTCATGACCCCACTTGCAAGCAGGACTCCTGCCACCTCTTCGCTGCCTGCCACACTCCCTTGCTGCCTGCACTGTCTTCACTGCTGGCAGGCCTCTGTGTGCACAGGCCGGTCTACGCCAAGGAAACAAGGGGCTTGCTCTCCCCTTGCTAGGGGCTCCTCCTACAGCACTCTGGACCAGGGCACACACGCCCCTGGACCAGCAGCCTGCAAGGAAGCTGCCGCTGAGCCATGCAGAAAGGCCTGCAGCACTTGGCAGGGAGCCTTCGGCTGTGGACAGCTTTCCCACTGCCAAGCCTTGGAGGAGCTCATGGATGCTGGGGCGTGCAGCGTTTTCCATCGGAGAGCACTGGGGGCCCAAAGCCTCCCCTGTGCCTTCCGAGCCCCTTCCCACCCACAGGCCCTTGGCACCCACTCTGTTGCCAGAGGGAAGTCCTAAGCAGGACTCTCGAGCTTGTGCAGCCAGAGTGCCTCCTGCTTGGAAACGGCCAAAGGAACTCATTTGGAGTGAGGCTGCTCCCATGCTTATCAGCCAGCAGATGGTGCCATCGCTCCACCAAAAAACTCTCTGCTTTGCCTTCAGCCCTGGCTGCCCTGCTGAGCTCTCTCTGCCTCAAGCAGAAGCTCCAGTGTGCGTCCAGCCTACAGAAAGCAGAGTGCCTTTGCCTGAGCACTGCTATGCTGTGGCAGCACCCTGAAGGCCTCTTAGGGCCTTCTCTGCCCTAACCCAAGTCGTGCCATTCGGCCCATGCGGGGAGCAAAGCTCCCCCTTGGCAGGGCTCAGCGTGTGGCCTGTGTGGGGTTTCATGGCTGGGAAAAGGCAGATCCTGAAGCTGGGTGCCCTCCTGTGAATGGGGCCTGGTGGGCAGAGCCGGCATTCCCTGGTTGGGATGTAGGAGATCTGGGGCCTTCAAGCTGCATGCACATCCCCTCTCTGGCTGCCCCTCTTGCTTCTTCTCTGCTGCCAAGCCTCTCGCACCACACGTGCGTCTCATTGGAAGGAGCAGGCTGCTTGCCATTCTTGGGCAGGGAATCATCCCACACACCTCGTTTCCTCGAAAGGGAGTGCAGACTGACTCAGAGCCTCCAGAGGAGCTGTAGTCTCTCCAGCCACAGAGGCCTGTAGCCGAGTCCATGACAGCCTGTTGCAGGGAGGGCTCCTATGGGAGAGTGCCATGCTTCCCTGGCAGGGGCTCCTTCTCACACTGCTTTCCGTGGGGAAACACTGTGTGCGCCAGGGGTCTCCTGTGTGCACAAAATCTCTCCCCAGTGCCTGAGGTGCAGGGAATCCTCTTTGGACACAGAGCAATGTTCTAGGCAGACCTCCCATGCTGGGAGAGCCTCCACTTCCCCAACTGTCCAACTGCCTCAGGAACACACTTCTAGGGAGTGTGGGTCTAACAGGCAGAACGGCCCGAGTGAGGAACGTGGATGGCAGGCCAAAGCCACTGTGCTGAGCATTCCCCCTGCAAGTCCCAGCTGAAGGCTCTGGGCACCAGGCTCAAGCTGGAATGAGCCTGTAGCCTGGCCTCCAGTCCCAGGCTTTCCCTGGGCACTGCTAGTTTGGGACCCATCCCAGGCTCAGCCAGGCCTCCCTAGGGCCTGTGCTGGCCTGGGCCACTGCCAGCCAGCAGGACCTCGACAGAGCACAGTTCATTCGAGCAGGCCCCAGGGTGTTGCCTGTGTGTCTCTTGCACTGCTGGCAAGCTGCGGGTCCAGAGGCTGAGTGTGCACGTGGCCCCTGGGGCCTGAGCACAAAACAGTCATGACCCCACTTGCAAGCAGGACTCCTGCCACCTCTTCGCTGCCTGCCACACTCCCTTGCTGCCTGCACTGTCTTCACTGCTGGCAGGCCTCTGTGTGCACAGGCTGGTCTACGCCAAGGAAACAAGGGGCTTGCTCTCCCCTTGCTAGGGGCTCCTCCTACAGCACTCTGGACCAGGGCACACACGCCCCTGGACCAGCAGCCTGCAAGGAAGCTGCCGCTGAGCCATGCAGAAAGGCCTGCAGCACTTGGCAGGGAGCCTTCGGCTGTGGACAGCTTTCCCACTGCCAAGCCTTGGAGGAGCTCATGGATGCTGGGGCGTGCAGCGTTTTCCATCGGAGAGCACTGGGGGCCCAAAGCCTCCCCTGTGCCTTCCGAGCCCCTTCCCACCCACAGGCCCTTGGCACCCACTCTGTTGCCAGAGGGAAGTCCTAAGCAGGACTCTCGAGCTTGTGCAGCCAGAGTGCCTCCTGCTTGGAAACGGCCTCAGGAACTCATTTGGAGTGAGGCTGCTCCCATGCTTATCAGCCAGCAGATGGTGCCATCGCTCCACCAAAAAACTCTCTGCTTTGCCTTCAGCCCTGGCTCGCCCTGCTGAGCTCTCTCTGCCTCAAGCAGAAGCTCCAGTGTGCGTCCAGCCTACAGAAAGCAGAGTGCCTTTGCCTGAGCACTGCTATGCTGTGGCAGCACCCTGAAGGCCTCTTAGGGCCTTCTCTGCCCTAACCCAAGTCGTGCCATTCGGCCCATGCGGGGAGCAAAGCTCCCCCTTGGCAGGGCTCAGCGTGTGGCCTGTGTGGGGTTTCATGGCTGGGAAAAGGCAGATCCTGAAGCTGGGTGCCCTCCTGTGAATGGGGCCTGGTGGGCAGAGCCGGCATTCCCTGGTTGGGATGTAGGAGATCTGGGGCCTTCAAGCTGCATGCACATCCCCTCTCTGGCTGCCCCTCTTGCTTCTTCTCTGCTGCCAAGCCTCTCGCACCACACGTGCGTCTCATTGGAAGGAGCAGGCTGCTTGCCATTCTTGGGCAGGGAATCATCCCACACACCTCGTTTCCTCGAAGGGGAGTGCAGACTGACTCAGAGCCTCCAGAGGAGCTGTAGTCTCTCCAGCCACAGAGGCCTGTAGCCGAGTCCATGACAGCCTGTTGCAGGGAGGGCTCCTATGGGAGAGTGCCATGCTTCCCTGGCAGGGGCTCCTTCTCACACTGCTTTCCGTGGGGAAACACTGTGTGCGCCAGGGGTCTCCTGTGTGCACAAAATCTCTCCCCAGTGCCTGAGGTGCAGGGAATCCTCTTTGGACACAGAGCAATGTTCTAGGCAGACCTCCCATGCTGGGAGAGCCTCCACTTCCCCAACTGTCCAACTGCCTCAGGAACACACTTCTAGGGAGTGTGGGTCTAACAGGCAGAACGGCCCGAGTGAGGAACGTGGATGGCAGGCCAAAGCCACTGTGCTGAGCATTCCCCCTGCAAGTCCCAGCTGAAGGCTCTGTGCACCAGGCTCAAGCTGGAATGAGCCTGTAGCCTGGCCTCCAGTCCCAGGCTTTCCCTGGGCACTGCTAGTTTGGGACCCATCCCAGGCTCAGCCAGGCCTCCCTAGGGCCTGTGCTGGCCTGGGCCACTGCCAGCCAGCAGGACCTCGACAGAGCACAGTTCATTCGAGCAGGCCCCAGGGTGTTGCCTGTGTGTCTCTTGCACTGCTGGCAAGCTGCGGGTCCAGAGGCTGAGTGTGCACGTGGCCCCTGGGGCCTGAGCACAAAACAGTCATGACCCCACTTGCAAGCAGGACTCCTGCCACCTCTTCGCTGCCTGCCACACTCCCTTGCTGCCTGCACTGTCTTCACTGCTGGCAGGCCTCTGTGTGCACAGGCCGGTCGACGCCAAGGAAACAAGGGGCTTGCTCTCCCCTTGCTAGGAGCTCCTCCTACAGCACTCTGGACCAGGGCACACACGCCCCTGGACCAGCAGCCTGCAAGGAAGCTGCCGCTGAGCCATGCAGAAAGGCCTGCAGCACTTGGCAGGGAGCCTTCGGCTGTGGACAGCTTTCCCACTGCCAAGCCTTGGAGGAGCTCATGGATGCTGGGGCGTGCAGCGTTTTCCATCGGAGAGCACTGGGGGCCCAAAGCCTCCCCTGTGCCTTCCGAGCCCCTTCCCACCCACAGGCCCTTGGCACCCACTCTGTTGCCAGAGGGAAGTCCTAAGCAGGACTCTCGAGCTTGTGCAGCCAGAGTGCCTCCTGCTTGGAAACGGCCTCAGGAACTCATTTGGAGTGAGGCTGCTCCCATGCTTATCAGCCAGCAGATGGTGCCATCGCTCCACCAAAAAACTCTCTGCTTTGCCTTCAGCCCTGGCTCGCCCTGCTGAGCTCTCTCTGCCTCAAGCAGAAGCTCCAGTGTGCGTCCAGCCTACAGAAAGCAGAGTGCCTTTGCCTGAGCACTGCTATGCTGTGGCAGCACCCTGAAGGCCTCTTAGGGCCTTCTCTGCCCTAACCCAAGTCGTGCCATTCGGCCCATGCGGGGAGCAAAGCTCCCCCTTGGCAGGGCTCAGCGTGTGGCCTGTGTGGGGTTTCATGGCTGGGAAAAGGCAGATCCTGAAGCTGGGTGCCCTCCTGTGAATGGGGCCTGGTGGGCAGAGCCGGCATTCCCTGGTTGGGATGTAGGAGATCTGGGGCCTTCAAGCTGCATGCACATCCCCTCTCTGGCTGCCCCTCTTGCTTCTTCTCTGCTGCCAAGCCTCTCGCACCACACGTGCGTCTCATTGGAAGGAGCAGGCTGCTTGCCATTCTTGGGCAGGGAATCATCCCACACACCTCGTTTCCTCGAAGGGGAGTGCAGACTGACTCAGAGCCTCCAGAGGAGCTGTAGTCTCTCCAGCCACAGAGGCCTGTAGCCGAGTCCATGACAGCCTGTTGCAGGGAGGGCTCCTATGGGAGAGTGCCATGCTTCCCTGGCAGGGGCTCCTTCTCACACTGCTTTCCGTGGGGAAACACTGTGTGCGCCAGGGGTCTCCTGTGTGCACAAAATCTCTCCCCAGTGCCTGAGGTGCAGGGAATCCTCTTTGGACACAGAGCAATGTTCTAGGCAGACCTCCCATGCTGGGAGAGCCTCCACTTCCCCAACTGTCCAACTGCCTCAGGAACACACTTCTAGGGAGTGTGGGTCTAACAGGCAGAACGGCCCGAGTGAGGAACGTGGATGGCAGGCCAAAGCCACTGTGCTGAGCATTCCCCCTGCAAGTCCCAGCTGAAGGCTCTGGGCACCAGGCTCAAGCTGGAATGAGCCTGTAGCCTGGCCTCCAGTCCCAGGCTTTCCCTGGGCACTGCTAGTTTGGGACCCATCCCAGGCTCAGCCAGGCCTCCCTAGGGCCTGTGCTGGCCTGGGCCACTGCCAGCCAGCAGGACCTCGACAGAGCACAGTTCATTCGAGCAGGCCCCAGGGTGTTGCCTGTGTGTCTCTTGCACTGCTGGCAAGCTGCGGGTCCAGAGGCTGAGTGTGCACGTGGCCCCTGGGGCCTGAGCACAAAACAGTCATGACCCCACTTGCAAGCAGGACTCCTGCCACCTCTTCGCTGCCTGCCACACTCCCTTGCTGCCTGCACTGTCTTCACTGCTGGCAGGCCTCTGTGTGCACAGGCTGGTCTACGCCAAGGAAACAAGGGGCTTGCTCTCCCCTTGCTAGGGGCTCCTCCTACAGCACTCTGGACCAGGGCACACACGCCCCTGGACCAGCAGCCTGCAAGGAAGCTGCCGCTGAGCCATGCAGAAAGGCCTGCAGCACTTGGCAGGGAGCCTTCGGCTGTGGACAGCTTTCCCACTGCCAAGCCTTGGAGGAGCTCATGGATGCTGGGGCGTGCAGCGTTTTCCATCGGAGAGCACTGGGGGCCCAAAGCCTCCCCTGTGCCTTCCGAGCCCCTTCCCACCCACAGGCCCTTGGCACCCACTCTGTTGCCAGAGGGAAGTCCTAAGCAGGACTCTCGAGCTTGTGCAGCCAGAGTGCCTCCTGCTTGGAAACGGCCTCAGGAACTCATTTGGAGTGAGGCTGCTCCCATGCTTATCAGCCAGCAGATGGTGCCATCGCTCCACCAAAAAACTCTCTGCTTTGCCTTCAGCCCTGGCTCGCCCTGCTGAGCTCTCTCTGCCTCAAGCAGAAGCTCCAGTGTGCGTCCAGCCTACAGAAAGCAGAGTGCCTTTGCCTGAGCACTGCTATGCTGTGGCAGCACCCTGAAGGCCTCTTAGGGCCTTCTCTGCCCTAACCCAAGTCGTGCCATTCGGCCCATGCGGGGAGCAAAGCTCCCCCTTGGCAGGGCTCAGCGTGTGGCCTGTGTGGGGTTTCATGGCTGGGAAAAGGCAGATCCTGAAGCTGGGTGCCCTCCTGTGAATGGGGCCTGGTGGGCAGAGCCAGCATTCCCTGGTTGGGATGTAGGAGATCTGGGGCCTTCAAGCTGCATGCACATCCCCTCTCTGGCTGCCCCTCTTGCTTCTTCTCTGCTGCCAAGCCTCTCGCACCACACGTGCGTCTCATTGGAAGGAGCAGGCTGCTTGCCATTCTTGGGCAGGGAATCATCCCACACACCTCGTTTCCTCGAAGGGGAGTGCAGACTGACTCAGAGCCTCCAGAGGAGCTGTAGTCTCTCCAGCCACAGAGGCCTGTAGCCGAGTCCATGACAGCCTGTTGCAGGGAGGGCTCCTATGGGAGAGTGCCATGCTTCCCTGGCAGGGGCTCCTTCTCACACTGCTTTCCGTGGGGAAACACTGTGTGCGCCAGGGGTCTCCTGTGTGCACAAAATCTCTCCCCAGTGCCTGAGGTGCAGGGAATCCTCTTTGGACACAGAGCAATGTTCTAGGCAGACCTCCCATGCTGGGAGAGCCTCCACTTCCCCAACTGTCCAACTGCCTCAGGAACACACTTCTAGGGAGTGTGGGTCTAACAGGCAGAACGGCCCGAGTGAGGAACGTGGATGGCAGGCCAAAGCCACTGTGCTGAGCATTCCCCCTGCAAGTCCCAGCTGAAGGCTCTGTGCACCAGGCTCAAGCTGGAATGAGCCTGTAGCCTGGCCTCCAGTCCCAGGCTTTCCCTGGGCACTGCTAGTTTGGGACCCATCCCAGGCTCAGCCAGGCCTCCCTAGGGCCTGTGCTGGCCTGGGCCACTGCCAGCCAGCAGGACCTCGACAGAGCACAGTTCATTCGAGCAGGCCCCAGGGTGTTGCCTGTGTGTCTCTTGCACTGCTGGCAAGCTGCGGGTCCAGAGGCTGAGTGTGCACGTGGCCCCTGGGGCCTGAGCACAAAACAGTCATGACCCCACTTGCAAGCAGGACTCCTGCCACCTCTTCGCTGCCTGCCACACTCCCTTGCTGCCTGCACTGTCTTCACTGCTGGCAGGCCTCTGTGTGCACAGGCCGGTCGACGCCAAGGAAACAAGGGGCTTGCTCTCCCCTTGCTAGGAGCTCCTCCTACAGCACTCTGGACCAGGGCACACACGCCCCTGGACCAGCAGCCTGCAAGGAAGCTGCCGCTGAGCCATGCAGAAAGGCCTGCAGCACTTGGCAGGGAGCCTTCGGCTGTGGACAGCTTTCCCACTGCCAAGCCTTGGAGGAGCTCATGGATGCTGGGGCGTGCAGCGTTTTCCATCGGAGAGCACTGGGGGCCCAAAGCCTCCCCTGTGCCTTCCGAGCCCCTTCCCACCCACAGGCCCTTGGCACCCACTCTGTTGCCAGAGGGAAGTCCTAAGCAGGACTCTCGAGCTTGTGCAGCCAGAGTGCCTCCTGCTTGGAAACGGCCAAAGGAACTCATTTGGAGTGAGGCTGCTCCCATGCTTATCAGCCAGCAGATGGTGCCATCGCTCCACCAAAAAACTCTCTGCTTTGCCTTCAGCCCTGGCTCGCCCTGCTGAGCTCTCTCTGCCTCAAGCAGAAGCTCCAGTGTGCGTCCAGCCTACAGAAAGCAGAGTGCCTTTGCCTGAGCACTGCTATGCTGTGGCAGCACCCTGAAGGCCTCCTAGGGCCTTCTCTGCCCTAACCCAAGTCGTGCCATTCGGCCCATGCGGGGAGCAAAGCTCCCCCTTGGCAGGGCTCAGCGTGTGGCCTGTGTGGGGTTTCATGGCTGGGAAAAGGCAGATCCTGAAGCTGGGTGCCCTCCTGTGAATGGGGCCTGGTGGGCAGAGCCGGCATTCCCTGGTTGGGATGTAGGAGATCTGGGGCCTTCAAGCTGCATGCACATCCCCTCTCTGGCTGCCCCTCTTGCTTCTTCTCTGCTGCCAAGCCTCTCGCACCACACGTGCGTCTCATTGGAAGGAGCAGGCTGCTTGCCATTCTTGGGCAGGGAATCATCCCACACACCTCGTTTCCTCGAAGGGGAGTGCAGACTGACTCAGAGCCTCCAGAGGAGCTGTAGTCTCTCCAGCCACAGAGGCCTGTAGCCGAGTCCATGACAGCCTGTTGCAGGGAGGGCTCCTATGGGAGAGTGCCATGCTTCCCTGGCAGGGGCTCCTTCTCACACTGCTTTCCGTGGGGAAACACTGTGTGCGCCAGGGGTCTCCTGTGTGCACAAAATCTCTCCCCAGTGCCTGAGGTGCAGGGAATCCTCTTTGGACACAGAGCAATGTTCTAGGCAGACCTCCCATGCTGGGAGAGCCTCCACTTCCCCAACTGTCCAACTGCCTCAGGAACACACTTCTAGGGAGTGTGGGTCTAACAGGCAGAACGGCCCGAGTGAGGAACGTGGATGGCAGGCCAAAGCCACTGTGCTGAGCATTCCCCCTGCAAGTCCCAGCTGAAGGCTCTGGGCACCAGGCTCAAGCTGGAATGAGCCTGTAGCCTGGCCTCCAGTCCCAGGCTTTCCCTGGGCACTGCTAGTTTGGGACCCATCCCAGGCTCAGCCAGGCCTCCCTAGGGCCTGTGCTGGCCTGGGCCACTGCCAGCCAGCAGGACCTCGACAGAGCACAGTTCATTCGAGCAGGCCCCAGGGTGTTGCCTGTGTGTCTCTTGCACTGCTGGCAAGCTGCGGGTCCAGAGGCTGAGTGTGCACGTGGCCCCTGGGGCCTGAGCACAAAACAGTCATGACCCCACTTGCAAGCAGGACTCCTGCCACCTCTTCGCTGCCTGCCACACTCCCTTGCTGCCTGCACTGTCTTCACTGCTGGCAGGCCTCTGTGTGCACAGGCTGGTCTACGCCAAGGAAACAAGGGGCTTGCTCTCCCCTTGCTAGGGGCTCCTCCTACAGCACTCTGGACCAGGGCACACACGCCCCTGGACCAGCAGCCTGCAAGGAAGCTGCCGCTGAGCCATGCAGAAAGGCCTGCAGCACTTGGCAGGGAGCCTTCGGCTGTGGACAGCTTTCCCACTGCCAAGCCTTGGAGGAGCTCATGGATGCTGGGGCGTGCAGCGTTTTCCATCGGAGAGCACTGGGGGCCCAAAGCCTCCCCTGTGCCTTCCGAGCCCCTTCCCACCCACAGGCCCTTGGCACCCACTCTGTTGCCAGAGGGAAGTCCTAAGCAGGACTCTCGAGCTTGTGCAGCCAGAGTGCCTCCTGCTTGGAAACGGCCTCAGGAACTCATTTGGAGTGAGGCTGCTCCCATGCTTATCAGCCAGCAGATGGTGCCATCGCTCCACCAAAAAACTCTCTGCTTTGCCTTCAGCCCTGGCTCGCCCTGCTGAGCTCTCTCTGCCTCAAGCAGAAGCTCCAGTGTGCGTCCAGCCTACAGAAAGCAGAGTGCCTTTGCCTGAGCACTGCTATGCTGTGGCAGCACCCTGAAGGCCTCTTAGGGCCTTCTCTGCCCTAACCCAAGTCGTGCCATTCGGCCCATGCGGGGAGCAAAGCTCCCCCTTGGCAGGGCTCAGCGTGTGGCCTGTGTGGGGTTTCATGGCTGGGAAAAGGCAGATCCTGAAGCTGGGTGCCCTCCTGTGAATGGGGCCTGGTGGGCAGAGCCGGCATTCCCTGGTTGGGATGTAGGAGATCTGGGGCCTTCAAGCTGCATGCACATCCCCTCTCTGGCTGCCCCTCTTGCTTCTTCTCTGCTGCCAAGCCTCTCGCACCACACGTGCGTCTCATTGGAAGGAGCAGGCTGCTTGCCATTCTTGGGCAGGGAATCATCCCACACACCTCGTTTCCTCGAAGGGGAGTGCAGACTGACTCAGAGCCTCCAGAGGAGCTGTAGTCTCTCCAGCCACAGAGGCCTGTAGCCGAGTCCATGACAGCCTGTTGCAGGGAGGGCTCCTATGGGAGAGTGCCATGCTTCCCTGGCAGGGGCTCCTTCTCACACTGCTTTCCGTGGGGAAACACTGTGTGCGCCAGGGGTCTCCTGTGTGCACAAAATCTCTCCCCAGTGCCTGAGGTGCAGGGAATCCTCTTTGGACACAGAGCAATGTTCTAGGCAGACCTCCCATGCTGGGAGAGCCTCCACTTCCCCAACTGTCCAACTGCCTCAGGAACACACTTCTAGGGAGTGTGGGTCTAACAGGCAGAACGGCCCGAGTGAGGAACGTGGATGGCAGGCCAAAGCCACTGTGCTGAGCATTCCCCCTGCAAGTCCCAGCTGAAGGCTCTGTGCACCAGGCTCAAGCTGGAATGAGCCTGTAGCCTGGCCTCCAGTCCCAGGCTTTCCCTGGGCACTGCTAGTTTGGGACCCATCCCAGGCTCAGCCAGGCCTCCCTAGGGCCTGTGCTGGCCTGGGCCACTGCCAGCCAGCAGGACCTCGACAGAGCACAGTTCATTCGAGCAGGCCCCAGGGTGTTGCCTGTGTGTCTCTTGCACTGCTGGCAAGCTGCGGGTCCAGAGGCTGAGTGTGCACGTGGCCCCTGGGGCCTGAGCACAAAACAGTCATGACCCCACTTGCAAGCAGGACTCCTGCCACCTCTTCGCTGCCTGCCACACTCCCTTGCTGCCTGCACTGTCTTCACTGCTGGCAGGCCTCTGTGTGCACAGGCCGGTCGACGCCAAGGAAACAAGGGGCTTGCTCTCCCCTTGCTAGGAGCTCCTCCTACAGCACTCTGGACCAGGGCACACACGCCCCTGGACCAGCAGCCTGCAAGGAAGCTGCCGCTGAGCCATGCAGAAAGGCCTGCAGCACTTGGCAGGGAGCCTTCGGCTGTGGACAGCTTTCCCACTGCCAAGCCTTGGAGGAGCTCATGGATGCTGGGGCGTGCAGCGTTTTCCATCGGAGAGCACTGGGGGCCCAAAGCCTCCCCTGTGCCTTCCGAGCCCCTTCCCACCCACAGGCCCTTGGCACCCACTCTGTTGCCAGAGGGAAGTCCTAAGCAGGACTCTCGAGCTTGTGCAGCCAGAGTGCCTCCTGCTTGGAAACGGCCTCAGGAACTCATTTGGAGTGAGGCTGCTCCCATGCTTATCAGCCAGCAGATGGTGCCATCGCTCCACCAAAAAACTCTCTGCTTTGCCTTCAGCCCTGGCTCGCCCTGCTGAGCTCTCTCTGCCTCAAGCAGAAGCTCCAGTGTGCGTCCAGCCTACAGAAAGCAGAGTGCCTTTGCCTGAGCACTGCTATGCTGTGGCAGCACCCTGAAGGCCTCCTAGGGCCTTCTCTGCCCTAACCCAAGTCGTGCCATTCGGCCCATGCGGGGAGCAAAGCTCCCCCTTGGCAGGGCTCAGCGTGTGGCCTGTGTGGGGTTTCATGGCTGGGAAAAGGCAGATCCTGAAGCTGGGTGCCCTCCTGTGAATGGGGCCTGGTGGGCAGAGCCGGCATTCCCTGGTTGGGATGTAGGAGATCTGGGGCCTTCAAGCTGCATGCACATCCCCTCTCTGGCTGCCCCTCTTGCTTCTTCTCTGCTGCCAAGCCTCTCGCACCACACGTGCGTCTCATTGGAAGGAGCAGGCTGCTTGCCATTCTTGGGCAGGGAATCATCCCACACACCTCGTTTCCTCGAAGGGGAGTGCAGACTGACTCAGAGCCTCCAGAGGAGCTGTAGTCTCTCCAGCCACAGAGGCCTGTAGCCGAGTCCATGACAGCCTGTTGCAGGGAGGGCTCCTATGGGAGAGTGCCATGCTTCCCTGGCAGGGGCTCCTTCTCACACTGCTTTCCGTGGGGAAACACTGTGTGCGCCAGGGGTCTCCTGTGTGCACAAAATCTCTCCCCAGTGCCTGAGGTGCAGGGAATCCTCTTTGGACACAGAGCAATGTTCTAGGCAGACCTCCCATGCTGGGAGAGCCTCCACTTCCCCAACTGTCCAACTGCCTCAGGAACACACTTCTAGGGAGTGTGGGTCTAACAGGCAGAACGGCCCGAGTGAGGAACGTGGATGGCAGGCCAAAGCCACTGTGCTGAGCATTCCCCCTGCAAGTCCCAGCTGAAGGCTCTGGGCACCAGGCTCAAGCTGGAATGAGCCTGTAGCCTGGCCTCCAGTCCCAGGCTTTCCCTGGGCACTGCTAGTTTGGGACCCATCCCAGGCTCAGCCAGGCCTCCCTAGGGCCTGTGCTGGCCTGGGCCACTGCCAGCCAGCAGGACCTCGACAGAGCACAGTTCATTCGAGCAGGCCCCAGGGTGTTGCCTGTGTGTCTCTTGCACTGCTGGCAAGCTGCGGGTCCAGAGGCTGAGTGTGCACGTGGCCCCTGGGGCCTGAGCACAAAACAGTCATGACCCCACTTGCAAGCAGGACTCCTGCCACCTCTTCGCTGCCTGCCACACTCCCTTGCTGCCTGCACTGTCTTCACTGCTGGCAGGCCTCTGTGTGCACAGGCTGGTCTACGCCAAGGAAACAAGGGGCTTGCTCTCCCCTTGCTAGGGGCTCCTCCTACAGCACTCTGGACCAGGGCACACACGCCCCTGGACCAGCGGCCTGCAAGGAAGCTGCCGCTGAGCCATGCAGAAAGGCCTGCAGCACTTGGCAGGGAGCCTTCGGCTGTGGACAGCTTTCCCACTGCCAAGCCTTGGAGGAGCTCATGGATGCTGGGGCGTGCAGCGTTTTCCATCGGAGAGCACTGGGGGCCCAAAGCCTCCCCTGTGCCTTCCGAGCCCCTTCCCACCCACAGGCCCTTGGCACCCACTCTGTTGCCAGAGGGAAGTCCTAAGCAGGACTCTCGAGCTTGTGCAGCCAGAGTGCCTCCTGCTTGGAAACGGCCTCAGGAACTCATTTGGAGTGAGGCTGCTCCCATGCTTATCAGCCAGCAGATGGTGCCATCGCTCCACCAAAAAACTCTCTGCTTTGCCTTCAGCCCTGGCTGCCCTGCTGAGCTCTCTCTGCCTCAAGCAGAAGCTCCAGTGTGCGTCCAGCCTACAGAAAGCAGAGTGCCTTTGCCTGAGCACTGCTATGCTGTGGCAGCACCCTGAAGGCCTCTTAGGGCCTTCTCTGCCCTAACCCAAGTCGTGCCATTCGGCCCATGCGGGGAGCAAAGCTCCCCCTTGGCAGGGCTCAGCGTGTGGCCTGTGTGGGGTTTCATGGCTGGGAAAAGGCAGATCCTGAAGCTGGGTGCCCTCCTGTGAATGGGGCCTGGTGGGCAGAGCCGGCATTCCCTGGTTGGGATGTAGGAGATCTGGGGCCTTCAAGCTGCATGCACATCCCCTCTCTGGCTGCCCCTCTTGCTTCTTCTCTGCTGCCAAGCCTCTCGCACCACACGTGCGTCTCATTGGAAGGAGCAGGCTGCTTGCCATTCTTGGGCAGGGAATCATCCCACACACCTCGTTTCCTCGAAGGGGAGTGCAGACTGACTCAGAGCCTCCAGAGGAGCTGTAGTCTCTCCAGCCACAGAGGCCTGTAGCCGAGTCCATGACAGCCTGTTGCAGGGAGGGCTCCTATGGGAGAGTGCCATGCTTCCCTGGCAGGGGCTCCTTCTCACACTGCTTTCCGTGGGGAAACACTGTGTGCGCCAGGGGTCTCCTGTGTGCACAAAATCTCTCCCCAGTGCCTGAGGTGCAGGGAATCCTCTTTGGACACAGAGCAATGTTCTAGGCAGACCTCCCATGCTGGGAGAGCCTCCACTTCCCCAACTGTCCAACTGCCTCAGGAACACACTTCTAGGGAGTGTGGGTCTAACAGGCAGAACGGCCCGAGTGAGGAACGTGGATGGCAGGCCAAAGCCACTGTGCTGAGCATTCCCCCTGCAAGTCCCAGCTGAAGGCTCTGGGCACCAGGCTCAAGCTGGAATGAGCCTGTAGCCTGGCCTCCAGTCCCAGGCTTTCCCTGGGCACTGCTAGTTTGGGACCCATCCCAGGCTCAGCCAGGCCTCCCTAGGGCCTGTGCTGGCCTGGGCCACTGCCAGCCAGCAGGACCTCGACAGAGCACAGTTCATTCGAGCAGGCCCCAGGGTGTTGCCTGTGTGTCTCTTGCACTGCTGGCAAGCTGCGGGTCCAGAGGCTGAGTGTGCACGTGGCCCCTGGGGCCTGAGCACAAAACAGTCATGACCCCACTTGCAAGCAGGACTCCTGCCACCTCTTCGCTGCCTGCCACACTCCCTTGCTGCCTGCACTGTCTTCACTGCTGGCAGGCCTCTGTGTGCACAGGCCGGTCGACGCCAAGGAAACAAGGGGCTTGCTCTCCCCTTGCTAGGAGCTCCTCCTACAGCACTCTGGACCAGGGCACACACGCCCCTGGACCAGCAGCCTGCAAGGAAGCTGCCGCTGAGCCATGCAGAAAGGCCTGCAGCACTTGGCAGGGAGCCTTCGGCTGTGGACAGCTTTCCCACTGCCAAGCCTTGGAGGAGCTCATGGATGCTGGGGCGTGCAGCGTTTTCCATCGGAGAGCACTGGGGGCCCAAAGCCTCCCCTGTGCCTTCCGAGCCCCTTCCCACCCACAGGCCCTTGGCACCCACTCTGTTGCCAGAGGGAAGTCCTAAGCAGGACTCTCGAGCTTGTGCAGCCAGAGTGCCTCCTGCTTGGAAACGGCCAAAGGAACTCATTTGGAGTGAGGCTGCTCCCATGCTTATCAGCCAGCAGATGGTGCCATCGCTCCACCAAAAAACTCTCTGCTTTGCCTTCAGCCCTGGCTCGCCCTGCTGAGCTCTCTCTGCCTCAAGCAGAAGCTCCAGTGTGCGTCCAGCCTACAGAAAGCAGAGTGCCTTTGCCTGAGCACTGCTATGCTGTGGCAGCACCCTGAAGGCCTCCTAGGGCCTTCTCTGCCCTAACCCAAGTCGTGCCATTCGGCCCATGCGGGGAGCAAAGCTCCCCCTTGGCAGGGCTCAGCGTGTGGCCTGTGTGGGGTTTCATGGCTGGGAAAAGGCAGATCCTGAAGCTGGGTGCCCTCCTGTGAATGGGGCCTGGTGGGCAGAGCCGGCATTCCCTGGTTGGGATGTAGGAGATCTGGGGCCTTCAAGCTGCATGCACATCCCCTCTCTGGCTGCCCCTCTTGCTTCTTCTCTGCTGCCAAGCCTCTCGCACCACACGTGCGTCTCATTGGAAGGAGCAGGCTGCTTGCCATTCTTGGGCAGGGAATCATCCCACACACCTCGTTTCCTCGAAGGGGAGTGCAGACTGACTCAGAGCCTCCAGAGGAGCTGTAGTCTCTCCAGCCACAGAGGCCTGTAGCCGAGTCCATGACAGCCTGTTGCAGGGAGGGCTCCTATGGGAGAGTGCCATGCTTCCCTGGCAGGGGCTCCTTCTCACACTGCTTTCCGTGGGGAAACACTGTGTGCGCCAGGGGTCTCCTGTGTGCACAAAATCTCTCCCCAGTGCCTGAGGTGCAGGGAATCCTCTTTGGACACAGAGCAATGTTCTAGGCAGACCTCCCATGCTGGGAGAGCCTCCACTTCCCCAACTGTCCAACTGCCTCAGGAACACACTTCTAGGGAGTGTGGGTCTAACAGGCAGAACGGCCCGAGTGAGGAACGTGGATGGCAGGCCAAAGCCACTGTGCTGAGCATTCCCCCTGCAAGTCCCAGCTGAAGGCTCTGGGCACCAGGCTCAAGCTGGAATGAGCCTGTAGCCTGGCCTCCAGTCCCAGGCTTTCCCTGGGCACTGCTAGTTTGGGACCCATCCCAGGCTCAGCCAGGCCTCCCTAGGGCCTGTGCTGGCCTGGGCCACTGCCAGCCAGCAGGACCTCGACAGAGCACAGTTCATTCGAGCAGGCCCCAGGGTGTTGCCTGTGTGTCTCTTGCACTGCTGGCAAGCTGCGGGTCCAGAGGCTGAGTGTGCACGTGGCCCCTGGGGCCTGAGCACAAAACAGTCATGACCCCACTTGCAAGCAGGACTCCTGCCACCTCTTCGCTGCCTGCCACACTCCCTTGCTGCCTGCACTGTCTTCACTGCTGGCAGGCCTCTGTGTGCACAGGCCGGTCTACGCCAAGGAAACAAGGGGCTTGCTCTCCCCTTGCTAGGAGCTCCTCCTACAGCACTCTGGACCAGGGCACACACGCCCCTGGACCAGCAGCCTGCAAGGAAGCTGCCGCTGAGCCATGCAGAAAGGCCTGCAGCACTTGGCAGGGAGCCTTCGGCTGTGGACAGCTTTCCCACTGCCAAGCCTTGGAGGAGCTCATGGATGCTGGGGCGTGCAGCGTTTTCCATCGGAGAGCACTGGGGGCCCAAAGCCTCCCCTGTGCCTTCCGAGCCCCTTCCCACCCACAGGCCCTTGGCACCCACTCTGTTGCCAGAGGGAAGTCCTAAGCAGGACTCTCGAGCTTGTGCAGCCAGAGTGCCTCCTGCTTGGAAACGGCCTCAGGAACTCATTTGGAGTGAGGCTGCTCCCATGCTTATCAGCCAGCAGATGGTGCCATCGCTCCACCAAAAAACTCTCTGCTTTGCCTTCAGCCCTGGCTCGCCCTGCTGAGCTCTCTCTGCCTCAAGCAGAAGCTCCAGTGTGCGTCCAGCCTACAGAAAGCAGAGTGCCTTTGCCTGAGCACTGCTATGCTGTGGCAGCACCCTGAAGGCCTCCTAGGGCCTTCTCTGCCCTAACCCAAGTCGTGCCATTCGGCCCATGCGGGGAGCAAAGCTCCCCCTTGGCAGGGCTCAGCGTGTGGCCTGTGTGGGGTTTCATGGCTGGGAAAAGGCAGATCCTGAAGCTGGGTGCCCTCCTGTGAATGGGGCCTGGTGGGCAGAGCCGGCATTCCCTGGTTGGGATGTAGGAGATCTGGGGCCTTCAAGCTGCATGCACATCCCCTCTCTGGCTGCCCCTCTTGCTTCTTCTCTGCTGCCAAGCCTCTCGCACCACACGTGCGTCTCATTGGAAGGATCAGGCTGCTTGCCATTCTTGGGCAGGGAATCATCCCACACACCTCGTTTCCTCGAAGGGGAGTGCAGACTGACTCAGAGCCTCCAGAGGAGCTGTAGTCTCTCCAGCCACAGAGGCCTGTAGCCGAGTCCATGACAGCCTGTTGCAGGGAGGGCTCCTATGGGAGAATGCCATGCTTCCCTGGCAGGGGCTCCTTCTCACACTGCTTTCCGTGGGGAAACACTGTGTGCGCCAGGGGTCTCCTGTGTGCACAAAATCTCTCCCCAGTGCCTGAGGTGCAGGGAATCCTCTTTGGACACAGAGCAATGTTCTAGGCAGACCTCCCATGCTGGGAGAGCCTCCACTTCCCCAACTGTCCAACTGCCTCAGGAACACACTTCTAGGGAGTGTGGGTCTAACAGGCAGAACGGCCCGAGTGAGGAACGTGGATGGCAGGCCAAAGCCACTGTGCTGAGCATTCCCCCTGCAAGTCCCAGCTGAAGGCTCTGTGCACCAGGCTCAAGCTGGAATGAGCCTGTAGCCTGGCCTCCAGTCCCAGGCTTTCCCTGGGCACTGCTAGTTTGGGACCCATCCCAGGCTCAGCCAGGCCTCCCTAGGGCCTGTGCTGGCCTGGGCCACTGCCAGCCAGCAGGACCTCGACAGAGCACAGTTCATTCGAGCAGGCCCCAGGGTGTTGCCTGTGTGTCTCTTGCACTGCTGGCAAGCTGCGGGTCCAGAGGCTGAGTGTGCACGTGGCCCCTGGGGCCTGAGCACAAAACAGTCATGACCCCACTTGCAAGCAGGACTCCTGCCACCTCTTCGCTGCCTGCCACACTCCCTTGCTGCCTGCACTGTCTTCACTGCTGGCAGGCCTCTGTGTGCACAGGCCGGTCTACGCCAAGGAAACAAGGGGCTTGCTCTCCCCTTGCTAGGAGCTCCTCCTACAGCACTCTGGACCAGGGCACACACGCCCCTGGACCAGCAGCCTGCAAGGAAGCTGCCGCTGAGCCATGCAGAAAGGCCTGCAGCACTTGGCAGGGAGCCTTCGGCTGTGGACAGCTTTCCCACTGCCAAGCCTTGGAGGAGCTCATGGATGCTGGGGCGTGCAGCGTTTTCCATCGGAGAGCACTGGGGGCCCAAAGCCTCCCCTGTGCCTTCCGAGCCCCTTCCCACCCACAGGCCCTTGGCACCCACTCTGTTGCCAGAGGGAAGTCCTAAGCAGGACTCTCGAGCTTGTGCAGCCAGAGTGCCTCCTGCTTGGAAACGGCCTCAGGAACTCATTTGGAGTGAGGCTGCTCCCATGCTTATCAGCCAGCAGATGGTGCCATCGCTCCACCAAAAACTCTCTGCTTTGCCTTCAGCCCTGGCTCGCCCTGCTGAGCTCTCTCTGCCTCAAGCAGAAGCTCCAGTGTGCGTCCAGCCTACAGAAAGCAGAGTGCCTTTGCCTGAGCACTGCTATGCTGTGGCAGCACCCTGAAGGCCTCTTAGGGCCTTCTCTGCCCTAACCCAAGTCGTGCCATTCGGCCCATGCGGGGAGCAAAGCTCCCCCTTGGCAGGGCTCAGCGTGTGGCCTCTGTGGGGTTTCATGGCTGGGAAAAGGCAGATCCTGAAGCTGGGTGCCCTCCTGTGAATGGGGCCTGGTGGGCAGAGCCGGCATTCCCTGGTTGGGATGTAGGAGATCTGGGGCCTTCAAGCTGCATGCACATCCCCTCTCTGGCTGCCCCTCTTGCTTCTTCTCTGCTGCCAAGCCTCTCGCACCACACGTGCGTCTCATTGGAAGGAGCAGGCTGCTTGCCATTCTTGGGCAGGGAATCATCCCACACACCTCGTTTCCTCGAAGGGGAGTGCAGACTGACTCAGAGCCTCCAGAGGAGCTGTAGTCTCTCCAGCCACAGAGGCCTGTAGCCGAGTCCATGACAGCCTGTTGCAGGGAGGGCTCCTATGGGAGAGTGCCATGCTTCCCTGGCAGGGGCTCCTTCTCACACTGCTTTCCGTGGGGAAACACTGTGTGCGCCAGGGGTCTCCTGTGTGCACAAAATCTCTCCCCAGTGCCTGAGGTGCAGGGAATCCTCTTTGGACACAGAGCAATGTTCTAGGCAGACCTCCCATGCTGGGAGAGCCTCCACTTCCCCAACTGTCCAACTGCCTCAGGAACACACTTCTAGGGAGTGTGGGTCTAACAGGCAGAACGGCCCGAGTGAGGAACGTGGATGGCAGGCCAAAGCCACTGTGCTGAGCATTCCCCCTGCAAGTCCCAGCTGAAGGCTCTGTGCACCAGGCTCAAGCTGGAATGAGCCTGTAGCCTGGCCTCCAGTCCCAGGCTTTCCCTGGGCACTGCTAGTTTGGGACCCATCCCAGGCTCAGCCAGGCCTCCCTAGGGCCTGTGCTGGCCTGGGCCACTGCCAGCCAGCAGGACCTCGACAGAGCACAGTTCATTCGAGCAGGCCCCAGGGTGTTGCCTGTGTGTCTCTTGCACTGCTGGCAAGCTGCGGGTCCAGAGGCTGAGTGTGCACGTGGCCCCTGGGGCCTGAGCACAAAACAGTCATGACCCCACTTGCAAGCAGGACTCCTGCCACCTCTTCGCTGCCTGCCACACTCCCTTGCTGCCTGCACTGTCTTCACTGCTGGCAGGCCTCTGTGTGCACAGGCCGGTCTACGCCAAGGAAACAAGGGGCTTGCTCTCCCCTTGCTAGGAGCTCCTCCTACAGCACTCTGGACCAGGGCACACACGCCCCTGGACCAGCAGCCTGCAAGGAAGCTGCCGCTGAGCCATGCAGAAAGGCCTGCAGCACTTGGCAGGGAGCCTTCGGCTGTGGACAGCTTTCCCACTGCCAAGCCTTGGAGGAGCTCATGGATGCTGGGGCGTGCAGCGTTTTCCATCGGAGAGCACTGGGGGCCCAAAGCCTCCCCTGTGCCTTCCGAGCCCCTTCCCACCCACAGGCCCTTGGCACCCACTCTGTTGCCAGAGGGAAGTCCTAAGCAGGACTCTCGAGCTTGTGCAGCCAGAGTGCCTCCTGCTTGGAAACGGCCTCAGGAACTCATTTGGAGTGAGGCTGCTCCCATGCTTATCAGCCAGCAGATGGTGCCATCGCTCCACCAAAAAACTCTCTGCTTTGCCTTCAGCCCTGGCTCGCCCTGCTGAGCTCTCTCTGCCTCAAGCAGAAGCTCCAGTGTGCGTCCAGCCTACAGAAAGCAGAGTGCCTTTGCCTGAGCACTGCTATGCTGTGGCAGCACCCTGAAGGCCTCCTAGGGCCTTCTCTGCCCTAACCCAAGTCGTGCCATTCGGCCCATGCGGGGAGCAAAGCTCCCCCTTGGCAGGGCTCAGCGTGTGGCCTGTGTGGGGTTTCATGGCTGGGAAAAGGCAGATCCTGAAGCTGGGTGCCCTCCTGTGAATGGGGCCTGGTGGGCAGAGCCGGCATTCCCTGGTTGGGATGTAGGAGATCTGGGGCCTTCAAGCTGCATGCACATCCCCTCTCTGGCTGCCCCTCTTGCTTCTTCTCTGCTGCCAAGCCTCTCGCACCACACGTGCGTCTCATTGGAAGGATCAGGCTGCTTGCCATTCTTGGGCAGGGAATCATCCCACACACCTCGTTTCCTCGAAGGGGAGTGCAGACTGACTCAGAGCCTCCAGAGGAGCTGTAGTCTCTCCAGCCACAGAGGCCTGTAGCCGAGTCCATGACAGCCTGTTGCAGGGAGGGCTCCTATGGGAGAGTGCCATGCTTCCCTGGCAGGGGCTCCTTCTCACACTGCTTTCCGTGGGGAAACACTGTGTGCGCCAGGGGTCTCCTGTGTGCACAAAATCTCTCCCCAGTGCCTGAGGTGCAGGGAATCCTCTTTGGACACAGAGCAATGTTCTAGGCAGACCTCCCATGCTGGGAGAGCCTCCACTTCCCCAACTGTCCAACTGCCTCAGGAACACACTTCTAGGGAGTGTGGGTCTAACAGGCAGAACGGCCCGAGTGAGGAACGTGGATGGCAGGCCAAAGCCACTGTGCTGAGCATTCCCCCTGCAAGTCCCAGCTGAAGGCTCTGGGCACCAGGCTCAAGCTGGAATGAGCCTGTAGCCTGGCCTCCAGTCCCAGGCTTTCCCTGGGCACTGCTAGTTTGGGACCCATCCCAGGCTCAGCCAGGCCTCCCTAGGGCCTGTGCTGGCCTGGGCCACTGCCAGCCAGCAGGACCTCGACAGAGCACAGTTCATTCGAGCAGGCCCCAGGGTGTTGCCTGTGTGTCTCTTGCACTGCTGGCAAGCTGCGGGTCCAGAGGCTGAGTGTGCACGTGGCCCCTGGGGCCTGAGCACAAAACAGTCATGACCCCACTTGCAAGCAGGACTCCTGCCACCTCTTCGCTGCCTGCCACACTCCCTTGCTGCCTGCACTGTCTTCACTGCTGGCAGGCCTCTGTGTGCACAGGCCGGTCTACGCCAAGGAAACAAGGGGCTTGCTCTCCCCTTGCTAGGAGCTCCTCCTACAGCACTCTGGACCAGGGCACACACGCCCCTGGACCAGCAGCCTGCAAGGAAGCTGCCGCTGAGCCATGCAGAAAGGCCTGCAGCACTTGGCAGGGAGCCTTCGGCTGTGGACAGCTTTCCCACTGCCAAGCCTTGGAGGAGCTCATGGATGCTGGGGCGTGCAGCGTTTTCCATCGGAGAGCACTGGGGGCCCAAAGCCTCCCCTGTGCCTTCCGAGCCCCTTCCCACCCACAGGCCCTTGGCACCCACTCTGTTGCCAGAGGGAAGTCCTAAGCAGGACTCTCGAGCTTGTGCAGCCAGAGTGCCTCCTGCTTGGAAACGGCCTCAGGAACTCATTTGGAGTGAGGCTGCTCCCATGCTTATCAGCCAGCAGATGGTGCCATCGCTCCACCAAAAACTCTCTGCTTTGCCTTCAGCCCTGGCTCGCCCTGCTGAGCTCTCTCTGCCTCAAGCAGAAGCTCCAGTGTGCGTCCAGCCTACAGAAAGCAGAGTGCCTTTGCCTGAGCACTGCTATGCTGTGGCAGCACCCTGAAGGCCTCTTAGGGCCTTCTCTGCCCTAACCCAAGTCGTGCCATTCGGCCCATGCGGGGAGCAAAGCTCCCCCTTGGCAGGGCTCAGCGTGTGGCCTCTGTGGGGTTTCATGGCTGGGAAAAGGCAGATCCTGAAGCTGGGTGCCCTCCTGTGAATGGGGCCTGGTGGGCAGAGCCGGCATTCCCTGGTTGGGATGTAGGAGATCTGGGGCCTTCAAGCTGCATGCACATCCCCTCTCTGGCTGCCCCTCTTGCTTCTTCTCTGCTGCCAAGCCTCTCGCACCACACGTGCGTCTCATTGGAAGGAGCAGGCTGCTTGCCATTCTTGGGCAGGGAATCATCCCACACACCTCGTTTCCTCGAAGGGGAGTGCAGACTGACTCAGAGCCTCCAGAGGAGCTGTAGTCTCTCCAGCCACAGAGGCCTGTAGCCGAGTCCATGACAGCCTGTTGCAGGGAGGGCTCCTATGGGAGAGTGCCATGCTTCCCTGGCAGGGGCTCCTTCTCACACTGCTTTCCGTGGGGAAACACTGTGTGCGCCAGGGGTCTCCTGTGTGCACAAAATCTCTCCCCAGTGCCTGAGGTGCAGGGAATCCTCTTTGGACACAGAGCAATGTTCTAGGCAGACCTCCCATGCTGGGAGAGCCTCCACTTCCCCAACTGTCCAACTGCCTCAGGAACACACTTCTAGGGAGTGTGGGTCTAACAGGCAGAACGGCCCGAGTGAGGAACGTGGATGGCAGGCCAAAGCCACTGTGCTGAGCATTCCCCCTGCAAGTCCCAGCTGAAGGCTCTGTGCACCAGGCTCAAGCTGGAATGAGCCTGTAGCCTGGCCTCCAGTCCCAGGCTTTCCCTGGGCACTGCTAGTTTGGGACCCATCCCAGGCTCAGCCAGGCCTCCCTAGGGCCTGTGCTGGCCTGGGCCACTGCCAGCCAGCAGGACCTCGACAGAGCACAGTTCATTCGAGCAGGCCCCAGGGTGTTGCCTGTGTGTCTCTTGCACTGCTGGCAAGCTGCGGGTCCAGAGGCTGAGTGTGCACGTGGCCCCTGGGGCCTGAGCACAAAACAGTCATGACCCCACTTGCAAGCAGGACTCCTGCCACCTCTTCGCTGCCTGCCACACTCCCTTGCTGCCTGCACTGTCTTCACTGCTGGCAGGCCTCTGTGTGCACAGGCCGGTCGACGCCAAGGAAACAAGGGGCTTGCTCTCCCCTTGCTAGGAGCTCCTCCTACAGCACTCTGGACCAGGGCACACACGCCCCTGGACCAGCAGCCTGCAAGGAAGCTGCCGCTGAGCCATGCAGAAAGGCCTGCAGCACTTGGCAGGGAGCCTTCGGCTGTGGACAGCTTTCCCACTGCCAAGCCTTGGAGGAGCTCATGGATGCTGGGGCGTGCAGCGTTTTCCATCGGAGAGCACTGGGGGCCCAAAGCCTCCCCTGTGCCTTCCGAGCCCCTTCCCACCCACAGGCCCTTGGCACCCACTCTGTTGCCAGAGGGAAGTCCTAAGCAGGACTCTCGAGCTTGTGCAGCCAGAGTGCCTCCTGCTTGGAAACGGCCTCAGGAACTCATTTGGAGTGAGGCTGCTCCCATGCTTATCAGCCAGCAGATGGTGCCATCGCTCCACCAAAAAACTCTCTGCTTTGCCTTCAGCCCTGGCTCGCCCTGCTGAGCTCTCTCTGCCTCAAGCAGAAGCTCCAGTGTGCGTCCAGCCTACAGAAAGCAGAGTGCCTTTGCCTGAGCACTGCTATGCTGTGGCAGCACACTGAAGGCCTCCTAGGGCCTTCTCTGCCCGAACCCAAGTCGTGCCATTCGGCCCATGCGGGGAGCAAAGCTCCCCCTTGGCAGGGCTCAGCGTGTGGCCTGTGTGGGGTTTCATGGCTGGGAAAAGGCAGATCCTGAAGCTGGGTGCCCTCCTGTGAATGGGGCCTGGTGGGCAGAGCCGGCATTCCCTGGTTGGGATGTAGGAGATCTGGGGCCTTCAAGCTGCATGCACATCCCCTCTCTGGCTGCCCCTCTTGCTTCTTCTCTGCTGCCAAGCCTCTCGCACCACACGTGCGTCTCATTGGAAGGAGCAGGCTGCTTGCCATTCTTGGGCAGGGAATCATCCCACACACCTTGTTTCCTCGAAGGGGAGTGCAGACTGACTCAGAGCCTCCAGAGGAGCTGTAGTCTCTCCAGCCACAGAGGCCTGTAGCCGAGTCCATGACAGCCTGTTGCAGGGAGGGCTGCTATGGGAGAGTGCCATGCTTCCCTGGCAGGGGCTCCTTCTCACACTGCTTTCCGTGGGGAAACACTGTGTGCGCCAGGGGTCTCCTGTGTGCACAAAATCTCTCCCCAGTGCCTGAGGTGCAGGGAATCCTCTTTGGACACAGAGCAATGTTCTAGGCAGACCTCCCATGCTGGGAGAGCCTCCACTTCCCCAACTGTCCAACTGCCTCAGGAACACACTTCTAGGGAGTGTGGGTCTAACAGGCAGAACGGCCCGAGTGAGGAACGTGGATGGCAGGCCAAAGCCACTGTGCTGAGCATTCCCCCTGCAAGTCCCAGCTGAAGGCTCTGGGCACCAGGCTCAAGCTGGAATGAGCCTGTAGCCTGGCCTCCAGTCCCAGGCTTTCCCTGGGCACTGCTAGTTTGGGACCCATCCCAGGCTCAGCCAGGCCTCCCTAGGGCCTGTGCTGGCCTGGGCCACTGCCAGCCAGCAGGACCTCGACAGAGCACAGTTCATTCGAGCAGGCCCCAGGGTGTTGCCTGTGTGTCTCTTGCACTGCTGGCAAGCTGCGGGTCCAGAGGCTGAGTGTGCACGTGGCCCCTGGGGCCTGAGCACAAAACAGTCATGACCCCACTTGCAAGCAGGACTCCTGCCACCTCTTCGCTGCCTGCCACACTCCCTTGCTGCCTGCACTGTCTTCACTGCTGGCAGGCCTCTGTGTGCACAGGCCGGTCTACGCCAAGGAAACAAGGGGCTTGCTCTCCCCTTGCTAGGGGCTCCTCCTACAGCACTCTGGACCAGGGCACACACGCCCCTGGACCAGCAGCCTGCAAGGAAGCTGCCGCTGAGCCATGCAGAAAGGCCTGCAGCACTTGGCAGGGAGCCTTCGGCTGTGGACAGCTTTCCCACTGCCAAGCCTTGGAGGAGCTCATGGATGCTGGGGCGTGCAGCGTTTTCCATCGGAGAGCACTGGGGGCCCAAAGCCTCCCCTGTGCCTTCCGAGCCCCTTCCCACCCACAGGCCCTTGGCACCCACTCTGTTGCCAGAGGGAAGTCCTAAGCAGGACTCTCGAGCTTGTGCAGCCAGAGTGCCTCCTGCTTGGAAACGGCCTCAGGAACTCATTTGGAGTGAGGCTGCTCCCATGCTTATCAGCCAGCAGATGGTGCCATCGCTCCACCAAAAAACTCTCTGCTTTGCCTTCAGCCCTGGCTCGCCCTGCTGAGCTCTCTCTGCCTCAAGCAGAAGCTCCAGTGTGCGTCCAGCCTACAGAAAGCAGAGTGCCTTTGCCTGAGCACTGCTATGCTGTGGCAGCACCCTGAAGGCCTCCTAGGGCCTTCTCTGCCCTAACCCAAGTCGTGCCATTCGGCCCATGCGGGGAGCAAAGCTCCCCCTTGGCAGGGCTCAGCGTGTGGCCTGTGTGGGGTTTCATGGCTGGGAAAAGGCAGATCCTGAAGCTGGGTGCCCTCCTGTGAATGGGGCCTGGTGGGCAGAGCCGGCATTCCCTGGTTGGGATGTAGGAGATCTGGGGCCTTCAAGCTGCATGCACATCCCCTCTCTGGCTGCCCCTCTTGCTTCTTCTCTGCTGCCAAGCCTCTCGCACCACACGTGCGTCTCATTGGAAGGAGCAGGCTGCTTGCCATTCTTGGGCAGGGAATCATCCCACACACCTCGTTTCCTCGAAGGGGAGTGCAGACTGACTCAGAGCCTCCAGAGGAGCTGTAGTCTCTCCAGCCACAGAGGCCTGTAGCCGAGTCCATGACAGCCTGTTGCAGGGAGGGCTCCTATGGGAGAGTGCCATGCTTCCCTGGCAGGGGCTCCTTCTCACACTGCTTTCCGTGGGGAAACACTGTGTGCGCCAGGGGTCTCCTGTGTGCACAAAATCTCTCCCCAGTGCCTGAGGTGCAGGGAATCCTCTTTGGACACAGAGCAATGTTCTAGGCAGACCTCCCATGCTGGGAGAGCCTCCACTTCCCCAACTGTCCAACTGCCTCAGGAACACACTTCTAGGGAGTGTGGGTCTAACAGGCAGAACGGCCCGAGTGAGGAACGTGGATGGCAGGCCAAAGCCACTGTGCTGAGCATTCCCCCTGCAAGTCCCAGCTGAAGGCTCTGTGCACCAGGCTCAAGCTGGAATGAGCCTGTAGCCTGGCCTCCAGTCCCAGGCTTTCCCTGGGCACTGCTAGTTTGGGACCCATCCCAGGCTCAGCCAGGCCTCCCTAGGGCCTGTGCTGGCCTGGGCCACTGCCAGCCAGCAGGACCTCGACAGAGCACAGTTCATTCGAGCAGGCCCCAGGGTGTTGCCTGTGTGTCTCTTGCACTGCTGGCAAGCTGCGGGTCCAGAGGCTGAGTGTGCACGTGGCCCCTGGGGCCTGAGCACAAAACAGTCATGACCCCACTTGCAAGCAGGACTCCTGCCACCTCTTCGCTGCCTGCCACACTCCCTTGCTGCCTGCACTGTCTTCACTGCTGGCAGGCCTCTGTGTGCACAGGCCGGTCGACGCCAAGGAAACAAGGGGCTTGCTCTCCCCTTGCTAGGAGCTCCTCCTACAGCACTCTGGACCAGGGCACACACGCCCCTGGACCAGCAGCCTGCAAGGAAGCTGCCGCTGAGCCATGCAGAAAGGCCTGCAGCACTTGGCAGGGAGCCTTCGGCTGTGGACAGCTTTCCCACTGCCAAGCCTTGGAGGAGCTCATGGATGCTGGGGCGTGCAGCGTTTTCCATCGGAGAGCACTGGGGGCCCAAAGCCTCCCCTGTGCCTTCCGAGCCCCTTCCCACCCACAGGCCCTTGGCACCCACTCTGTTGCCAGAGGGAAGTCCTAAGCAGGACTCTCGAGCTTGTGCAGCCAGAGTGCCTCCTGCTTGGAAACGGCCTCAGGAACTCATTTGGAGTGAGGCTGCTCCCATGCTTATCAGCCAGCAGATGGTGCCATCGCTCCACCAAAAAACTCTCTGCTTTGCCTTCAGCCCTGGCTCGCCCTGCTGAGCTCTCTCTGCCTCAAGCAGAAGCTCCAGTGTGCGTCCAGCCTACAGAAAGCAGAGTGCCTTTGCCTGAGCACTGCTATGCTGTGGCAGCACCCTGAAGGCCTCCTAGGGCCTTCTCTGCCCTAACCCAAGTCGTGCCATTCGGCCCATGCGGGGAGCAAAGCTCCCCCTTGGCAGGGCTCAGCGTGTGGCCTGTGTGGGGTTTCATGGCTGGGAAAAGGCAGATCCTGAAGCTGGGTGCCCTCCTGTGAATGGGGCCTGGTGGGCAGAGCCGGCATTCCCTGGTTGGGATGTAGGAGATCTGGGGCCTTCAAGCTGCATGCACATCCCCTCTCTGGCTGCCCCTCTTGCTTCTTCTCTGCTGCCAAGCCTCTCGCACCACACGTGCGTCTCATTGGAAGGAGCAGGCTGCTTGCCATTCTTGGGCAGGGAATCATCCCACACACCTCGTTTCCTCGAAGGGGAGTGCAGACTGACTCAGAGCCTCCAGAGGAGCTGTAGTCTCTCCAGCCACAGAGGCCTGTAGCCGAGTCCATGACAGCCTGTTGCAGGGAGGGCTCCTATGGGAGAGTGCCATGCTTCCCTGGCAGGGGCTCCTTCTCACACTGCTTTCCGTGGGGAAACACTGTGTGCGCCAGGGGTCTCCTGTGTGCACAAAATCTCTCCCCAGTGCCTGAGGTGCAGGGAATCCTCTTTGGACACAGAGCAATGTTCTAGGCAGACCTCCCATGCTGGGAGAGCCTCCACTTCCCCAACTGTCCAACTGCCTCAGGAACACACTTCTAGGGAGTGTGGGTCTAACAGGCAGAACGGCCCGAGTGAGGAACGTGGATGGCAGGCCAAAGCCACTGTGCTGAGCATTCCCCCTGCAAGTCCCAGCTGAAGGCTCTGTGCACCAGGCTCAAGCTGGAATGAGCCTGTAGCCTGGCCTCCAGTCCCAGGCTTTCCCTGGGCACTGCTAGTTTGGGACCCATCCCAGGCTCAGCCAGGCCTCCCTAGGGCCTGTGCTGGCCTGGGCCACTGCCAGCCAGCAGGACCTCGACAGAGCACAGTTCATTCGAGCAGGCCCCAGGGTGTTGCCTGTGTGTCTCTTGCACTGCTGGCAAGCTGCGGGTCCAGAGGCTGAGTGTGCACGTGGCCCCTGGGGCCTGAGCACAAAACAGTCATGACCCCACTTGCAAGCAGGACTCCTGCCACCTCTTCGCTGCCTGCCACACTCCCTTGCTGCCTGCACTGTCTTCACTGCTGGCAGGCCTCTGTGTGCACAGGCCGGTCGACGCCAAGGAAACAAGGGGCTTGCTCTCCCCTTGCTAGGAGCTCCTCCTACAGCACTCTGGACCAGGGCACACACGCCCCTGGACCAGCAGCCTGCAAGGAAGCTGCCGCTGAGCCATGCAGAAAGGCCTGCAGCACTTGGCAGGGAGCCTTCGGCTGTGGACAGCTTTCCCACTGCCAAGCCTTGGAGGAGCTCATGGATGCTGGGGCGTGCAGCGTTTTCCATCGGAGAGCACTGGGGGCCCAAAGCCTCCCCTGTGCCTTCCGAGCCCCTTCCCACCCACAGGCCCTTGGCACCCACTCTGTTGCCAGAGGGAAGTCCTAAGCAGGACTCTCGAGCTTGTGCAGCCAGAGTGCCTCCTGCTTGGAAACGGCCTCAGGAACTCATTTGGAGTGAGGCTGCTCCCATGCTTATCAGCCAGCAGATGGTGCCATCGCTCCACCAAAAAACTCTCTGCTTTGCCTTCAGCCCTGGCTCGCCCTGCTGAGCTCTCTCTGCCTCAAGCAGAAGCTCCAGTGTGCGTCCAGCCTACAGAAAGCAGAGTGCCTTTGCCTGAGCACTGCTATGCTGTGGCAGCACCCTGAAGGCCTCCTAGGGCCTTCTCTGCCCTAACCCAAGTCGTGCCATTCGGCCCATGCGGGGAGCAAAGCTCCCCCTTGGCAGGGCTCAGCGTGTGGCCTCTGTGGGGTTTCATGGCTGGGAAAAGGCAGATCCTGAAGCTGGGTGCCCTCCTGTGAATGGGGCCTGGTGGGCAGAGCCGGCATTCCCTGGTTGGGATGTAGGAGATCTGGGGCCTTCAAGCTGCATGCACATCCCCTCTCTGGCTGCCCCTCTTGCTTCTTCTCTGCTGCCAAGCCTCTCGCACCACACGTGCGTCTCATTGGAAGGAGCAGGCTGCTTGCCATTCTTGGGCAGGGAATCATCCCACACACCTCGTTTCCTCGAAGGGGAGTGCAGACTGACTCAGAGCCTCCAGAGGAGCTGTAGTCTCTCCAGCCACAGAGGCCTGTAGCCGAGTCCATGACAGCCTGTTGCAGGGAGGGCTCCTATGGGAGAGTGCCATGCTTCCCTGGCAGGGGCTCCTTCTCACACTGCTTTCCGTGGGGAAACACTGTGTGCGCCAGGGGTCTCCTGTGTGCACAAAATCTCTCCCCAGTGCCTGAGGTGCAGGGAATCCTCTTTGGACACAGAGCAATGTTCTAGGCAGACCTCCCATGCTGGGAGAGCCTCCACTTCCCCAACTGTCCAACTGCCTCAGGAACACACTTCTAGGGAGTGTGGGTCTAACAGGCAGAACGGCCCGAGTGAGGAACGTGGATGGCAGGCCAAAGCCACTGTGCTGAGCATTCCCCCTGCAAGTCCCAGCTGAAGGCTCTGTGCACCAGGCTCAAGCTGGAATGAGCCTGTAGCCTGGCCTCCAGTCCCAGGCTTTCCCTGGGCACTGCTAGTTTGGGACCCATCCCAGGCTCAGCCAGGCCTCCCTAGGGCCTGTGCTGGCCTGGGCCACTGCCAGCCAGCAGGACCTCGACAGAGCACAGTTCATTCGAGCAGGCCCCAGGGTGTTGCCTGTGTGTCTCTTGCACTGCTGGCAAGCTGCGGGTCCAGAGGCTGAGTGTGCACGTGGCCCCTGGGGCCTGAGCACAAAACAGTCATGACCCCACTTGCAAGCAGGACTCCTGCCACCTCTTCGCTGCCTGCCACACTCCCTTGCTGCCTGCACTGTCTTCACTGCTGGCAGGCCTCTGTGTGCACAGGCCGGTCGACGCCAAGGAAACAAGGGGCTTGCTCTCCCCTTGCTAGGAGCTCCTCCTACAGCACTCTGGACCAGGGCACACACGCCCCTGGACCAGCAGCCTGCAAGGAAGCTGCCGCTGAGCCATGCAGAAAGGCCTGCAGCACTTGGCAGGGAGCCTTCGGCTGTGGACAGCTTTCCCACTGCCAAGCCTTGGAGGAGCTCATGGATGCTGGGGCGTGCAGCGTTTTCCATCGGAGAGCACTGGGGGCCCAAAGCCTCCCCTGTGCCTTCCGAGCCCCTTCCCACCCACAGGCCCTTGGCACCCACTCTGTTGCCAGAGGGAAGTCCTAAGCAGGACTCTCGAGCTTGTGCAGCCAGAGTGCCTCCTGCTTGGAAACGGCCTCAGGAACTCATTTGGAGTGAGGCTGCTCCCATGCTTATCAGCCAGCAGATGGTGCCATCGCTCCACCAAAAAACTCTCTGCTTTGCCTTCAGCCCTGGCTCGCCCTGCTGAGCTCTCTCTGCCTCAAGCAGAAGCTCCAGTGTGCGTCCAGCCTACAGAAAGCAGAGTGCCTTTGCCTGAGCACTGCTATGCTGTGGCAGCACCCTGAAGGCCTCCTAGGGCCTTCTCTGCCCTAACCCAAGTCGTGCCATTCGGCCCATGCGGGGAGCAAAGCTCCCCCTTGGCAGGGCTCAGCGTGTGGCCTGTGTGGGGTTTCATGGCTGGGAAAAGGCAGATCCTGAAGCTGGGTGCCCTCCTGTGAATGGGGCCTGGTGGGCAGAGCTGGCATTCCCTGGTTGGGATGTAGGAGATCTGGGGCCTTCAAGCTGCATGCACATCCCCTCTCTGGCTGCCCCTCTTGCTTCTTCTCTGCTGCCAAGCCTCTCGCACCACACGTGCGTCTCATTGGAAGGAGCAGGCTGCTTGCCATTCTTGGGCAGGGAATCATCCCACACACCTCGTTTCCTCGAAGGGGAGTGCAGACTGACTCAGAGCCTCCAGAGGAGCTGTAGTCTCTCCAGCCACAGAGGCCTGTAGCCGAGTCCATGACAGCCTGTTGCAGGGAGGGCTCCTATGGGAGAGTGCCATGCTTCCCTGGCAGGGGCTCCTTCTCACACTGCTTTCCGTGGGGAAACACTGTGTGCGCCAGGGGTCTCCTGTGTGCACAAAATCTCTCCCCAGTGCCTGAGGTGCAGGGAATCCTCTTTGGACACAGAGCAATGTTCTAGGCAGACCTCCCATGCTGGGAGAGCCTCCACTTCCCCAACTGTCCAACTGCCTCAGGAACACACTTCTAGGGAGTGTGGGTCTAACAGGCAGAACGGCCCGAGTGAGGAACGTGGATGGCAGGCCAAAGCCACTGTGCTGAGCATTCCCCCTGCAAGTCCCAGCTGAAGGCTCTGTGCACCAGGCTCAAGCTGGAATGAGCCTGTAGCCTGGCCTCCAGTCCCAGGCTTTCCCTGGGCACTGCTAGTTTGGGACCCATCCCAGGCTCAGCCAGGCCTCCCTAGGGCCTGTGCTGGCCTGGGCCACTGCCAGCCAGCAGGACCTCGACAGAGCACAGTTCATTCGAGCAGGCCCCAGGGTGTTGCCTGTGTGTCTCTTGCACTGCTGGCAAGCTGCGGGTCCAGAGGCTGAGTGTGCACGTGGCCCCTGGGGCCTGAGCACAAAACAGTCATGACCCCACTTGCAAGCAGGACTCCTGCCACCTCTTCGCTGCCTGCCACACTCCCTTGCTGCCTGCACTGTCTTCACTGCTGGCAGGCCTCTGTGTGCACAGGCCGGTCGACGCCAAGGAAACAAGGGGCTTGCTCTCCCCTTGCTAGGAGCTCCTCCTACAGCACTCTGGACCAGGGCACACACGCCCCTGGACCAGCAGCCTGCAAGGAAGCTGCCGCTGAGCCATGCAGAAAGGCCTGCAGCACTTGGCAGGGAGCCTTCGGCTGTGGACAGCTTTCCCACTGCCAAGCCTTGGAGGAGCTCATGGATGCTGGGGCGTGCAGCGTTTTCCATCGGAGAGCACTGGGGGCCCAAAGCCTCCCCTGTGCCTTCCGAGCCCCTTCCCACCCACAGGCCCTTGGCACCCACTCTGTTGCCAGAGGGAAGTCCTAAGCAGGACTCTCGAGCTTGTGCAGCCAGAGTGCCTCCTGCTTGGAAACGGCCTCAGGAACTCATTTGGAGTGAGGCTGCTCCCATGCTTATCAGCCAGCAGATGGTGCCATCGCTCCACCAAAAAACTCTCTGCTTTGCCTTCAGCCCTGGCTCGCCCTGCTGAGCTCTCTCTGCCTCAAGCAGAAGCTCCAGTGTGCGTCCAGCCTACAGAAAGCAGAGTGCCTTTGCCTGAGCACTGCTATGCTGTGGCAGCACACTGAAGGCCTCCTAGGGCCTTCTCTGCCCTAACCCAAGTCGTGCCATTCGGCCCATGCGGGGAGCAAAGCTCCCCCTTGGCAGGGCTCAGCGTGTGGCCTGTGTGGGGTTTCATGGCTGGGAAAAGGCAGATCCTGAAGCTGGGTGCCCTCCTGTGAATGGGGCCTGGTGGGCAGAGCCGGCATTCCCTGGTTGGGATGTAGGAGATCTGGGGCCTTCAAGCTGCATGCACATCCCCTCTCTGGCTGCCCCTCTTGCTTCTTCTCTGCTGCCAAGCCTCTCGCACCACACGTGCGTCTCATTGGAAGGAGCAGGCTGCTTGCCATTCTTGGGCAGGGAATCATCCCACACACCTCGTTTCCTCGAAGGGGAGTGCAGACTGACTCAGAGCCTCCAGAGGAGCTGTAGTCTCTCCAGCCACAGAGGCCTGTAGCCGAGTCCATGACAGCCTGTTGCAGGGAGGGCTCCTATGGGAGAGTGCCATGCTTCCCTGGCAGGGGCTCCTTCTCACACTGCTCTCCGTGGGGAAACACTGTGTGCGCCAGGGGTCTCCTGTGTGCACAAAATCTCTCCCCAGTGCCTGAGGTGCAGGGAATCCTCTTTGGACACAGAGCAATGTTCTAGGCAGACCTCCCATGCTGGGAGAGCCTCCACTTCCCCAACTGTCCAACTGCCTCAGGAACACACTTCTAGGGAGTGTGGGTCTAACAGGCAGAACGGCCCGAGTGAGGAACGTGGATGGCAGGCCAAAGCCACTGTGCTGAGCATTCCCCCTGCAAGTCCCAGCTGAAGGCTCTGGGCACCAGGCTCAAGCTGGAATGAGCCTGTAGCCTGGCCTCCAGTCCCAGGCTTTCCCTGGGCACTGCTAGTTTGGGACCCATCCCAGGCTCAGCCAGGCCTCCCTAGGGCCTGTGCTGGCCTGGGCCACTGCCAGCCAGCAGGACCTCGACAGAGCACAGTTCATTCGAGCAGGCCCCAGGGTGTTGCCTGTGTGTCTCTTGCACTGCTGGCAAGCTGCGGGTCCAGAGGCTGAGTGTGCACGTGGCCCCTGGGGCCTGAGCACAAAACAGTCATGACCCCACTTGCAAGCAGGACTCCTGCCACCTCTTCGCTGCCTGCCACACTCCCTTGCTGCCTGCACTGTCTTCACTGCTGGCAGGCCTCTGTGTGCACAGGCCGGTCTACGCCAAGGAAACAAGGGGCTTGCTCTCCCCTTGCTAGGGGCTCCTCCTACAGCACTCTGGACCAGGGCACACACGCCCCTGGACCAGCAGCCTGCAAGGAAGCTGCCGCTGAGCCATGCAGAAAGGCCTGCAGCACTTGGCAGGGAGCCTTCGGCTGTGGACAGCTTTCCCACTGCCAAGCCTTGGAGGAGCTCATGGATGCTGGGGCGTGCAGCGTTTTCCATCGGAGAGCACTGGGGGCCCAAAGCCTCCCCTGTGCCTTCCGAGCCCCTTCCCACCCACAGGCCCTTGGCACCCACTCTGTTGCCAGAGGGAAGTCCTAAGCAGGACTCTCGAGCTTGTGCAGCCAGAGTGCCTCCTGCTTGGAAACGGCCTCAGGAACTCATTTGGAGTGAGGCTGCTCCCATGCTTATCAGCCAGCAGATGGTGCCATCGCTCCACCAAAAAACTCTCTGCTTTGCCTTCAGCCCTGGCTCGCCCTGCTGAGCTCTCTCTGCCTCAAGCAGAAGCTCCAGTGTGCGTCCAGCCTACAGAAAGCAGAGTGCCTTTGCCTGAGCACTGCTATGCTGTGGCAGCACCCTGAAGGCCTCCTAGGGCCTTCTCTGCCCTAACCCAAGTCGTGCCATTCGGCCCATGCGGGGAGCAAAGCTCCCCCTTGGCAGGGCTCAGCGTGTGGCCTGTGTGGGGTTTCATGGCTGGGAAAAGGCAGATCCTGAAGCTGGGTGCCCTCCTGTGAATGGGGCCTGGTGGGCAGAGCCGGCATTCCCTGGTTGGGATGTAGGAGATCTGGGGCCTTCAAGCTGCATGCACATCCCCTCTCTGGCTGCCCCTCTTGCTTCTTCTCTGCTGCCAAGCCTCTCGCACCACACGTGCGTCTCATTGGAAGGAGCAGGCTGCTTGCCATTCTTGGGCAGGGAATCATCCCACACACCTCGTTTCCTCGAAGGGGAGTGCAGACTGACTCAGAGCCTCCAGAGGAGCTGTAGTCTCTCCAGCCACAGAGGCCTGTAGCCGAGTCCATGACAGCCTGTTGCAGGGAGGGCTCCTATGGGAGAGTGCCATGCTTCCCTGGCAGGGGCTCCTTCTCACACTGCTCTCCGTGGGGAAACACTGTGTGCGCCAGGGGTCTCCTGTGTGCACAAAATCTCTCCCCAGTGCCTGAGGTGCAGGGAATCCTCTTTGGACACAGAGCAATGTTCTAGGCAGACCTCCCATGCTGGGAGAGCCTCCACTTCCCCAACTGTCCAACTGCCTCAGGAACACACTTCTAGGGAGTGTGGGTCTAACAGGCAGAACGGCCCGAGTGAGGAACGTGGATGGCAGGCCAAAGCCACTGTGCTGAGCATTCCCCCTGCAAGTCCCAGCTGAAGGCTCTGGGCACCAGGCTCAAGCTGGAATGAGCCTGTAGCCTGGCCTCCAGTCCCAGGCTTTCCCTGGGCACTGCTAGTTTGGGACCCATCCCAGGCTCAGCCAGGCCTCCCTAGGGCCTGTGCTGGCCTGGGCCACTGCCAGCCAGCAGGACCTCGACAGAGCACAGTTCATTCGAGCAGGCCCCAGGGTGTTGCCTGTGTGTCTCTTGCACTGCTGGCAAGCTGCGGGTCCAGAGGCTGAGTGTGCACGTGGCCCCTGGGGCCTGAGCACAAAACAGTCATGACCCCACTTGCAAGCAGGACTCCTGCCACCTCTTCGCTGCCTGCCACACTCCCTTGCTGCCTGCACTGTCTTCACTGCTGGCAGGCCTCTGTGTGCACAGGCCGGTCGACGCCAAGGAAACAAGGGGCTTGCTCTCCCCTTGCTAGGAGCTCCTCCTACAGCACTCTGGACCAGGGCACACACGCCCCTGGACCAGCAGCCTGCAAGGAAGCTGCCGCTGAGCCATGCAGAAAGGCCTGCAGCACTTGGCAGGGAGCCTTCGGCTGTGGACAGCTTTCCCACTGCCAAGCCTTGGAGGAGCTCATGGATGCTGGGGCGTGCAGCGTTTTCCATCGGAGAGCACTGGGGGCCCAAAGCCTCCCCTGTGCCTTCCGAGCCCCTTCCCACCCACAGGCCCTTGGCACCCACTCTGTTGCCAGAGGGAAGTCCTAAGCAGGATTCTCGAGCTTGTGCAGCCAGAGTGCCTCCTGCTTGGAAACGGCCAAAGGAACTCATTTGGAGTGAGGCTGCTCCCATGCTTATCAGCCAGCAGATGGTGCCATCGCTCCACCAAAAAACTCTCTGCTTTGCCTTCAGCCCTGGCTCGCCCTGCTGAGCTCTCTCTGCCTCAAGCAGAAGCTCCAGTGTGCGTCCAGCCTACAGAAAGCAGAGTGCCTTTGCCTGAGCACTGCTATGCTGTGGCAGCACCCTGAAGGCCTCCTAGGGCCTTCTCTGCCCTAACCCAAGTCGTGCCATTCGGCCCATGCGGGGAGCAAAGCTCCCCCTTGGCAGGGCTCAGCGTGTGGCCTGTGTGGGGTTTCATGGCTGGGAAAAGGCAGATCCTGAAGCTGGGTGCCCTCCTGTGAATGGGGCCTGGTGGGCAGAGCCGGCATTCCCTGGTTGGGATGTAGGAGATCTGGGGCCTTCAAGCTGCATGCACATCCCCTCTCTGGCTGCCCCTCTTGCTTCTTCTCTGCTGCCAAGCCTCTCGCACCACACGTGCGTCTCATTGGAAGGAGCAGGCTGCTTGCCATTCTTGGGCAGGGAATCATCCCACACACCTCGTTTCCTCGAAGGGGAGTGCAGACTGACTCAGAGCCTCCAGAGGAGCTGTAGTCTCTCCAGCCACAGAGGCCTGTAGCCGAGTCCATGACAGCCTGTTGCAGGGAGGGCTCCTATGGGAGAGTGCCATGCTTCCCTGGCAGGGGCTCCTTCTCACACTGCTTTCCGTGGGGAAACACTGTGTGCGCCAGGGGTCTCCTGTGTGCACAAAATCTCTCCCCAGTGCCTGAGGTGCAGGGAATCCTCTTTGGACACAGAGCAATGTTCTAGGCAGACCTCCCATGCTGGGAGAGCCTCCACTTCCCCAACTGTCCAACTGCCTCAGGAACACACTTCTAGGGAGTGTGGGTCTAACAGGCAGAACGGCCCGAGTGAGGAACGTGGATGGCAGGCCAAAGCCACTGTGCTGAGCATTCCCCCTGCAAGTCCCAGCTGAAGGCTCTGGGCACCAGGCTCAAGCTGGAATGAGCCTGTAGCCTGGCCTCCAGTCCCAGGCTTTCCCTGGGCACTGCTAGTTTGGGACCCATCCCAGGCTCAGCCAGGCCTCCCTAGGGCCTGTGCTGGCCTGGGCCACTGCCAGCCAGCAGGACCTCGACAGAGCACAGTTCATTCGAGCAGGCCCCAGGGTGTTGCCTGTGTGTCTCTTGCACTGCTGGCAAGCTGCGGGTCCAGAGGCTGAGTGTGCACGTGGCCCCTGGGGCCTGAGCACAAAACAGTCATGACCCCACTTGCAAGCAGGACTCCTGCCACCTCTTCGCTGCCTGCCACACTCCCTTGCTGCCTGCACTGTCTTCACTGCTGGCAGGCCTCTGTGTGCACAGGCCGGTCGACGCCAAGGAAACAAGGGGCTTGCTCTCCCCTTGCTAGGAGCTCCTCCTACAGCACTCTGGACCAGGGCACACACGCCCCTGGACCAGCAGCCTGCAAGGAAGCTGCCGCTGAGCCATGCAGAAAGGCCTGCAGCACTTGGCAGGGAGCCTTCGGCTGTGGACAGCTTTCCCACTGCCAAGCCTTGGAGGAGCTCATGGATGCTGGGGCGTGCAGCGTTTTCCATCGGAGAGCACTGGGGGCCCAAAGCCTCCCCTGTGCCTTCCGAGCCCCTTCCCACCCACAGGCCCTTGGCACCCACTCTGTTGCCAGAGGGAAGTCCTAAGCAGGATTCTCGAGCTTGTGCAGCCAGAGTGCCTCCTGCTTGGAAACGGCCAAAGGAACTCATTTGGAGTGAGGCTGCTCCCATGCTTATCAGCCAGCAGATGGTGCCATCGCTCCACCAAAAAACTCTCTGCTTTGCCTTCAGCCCTGGCTCGCCCTGCTGAGCTCTCTCTGCCTCAAGCAGAAGCTCCAGTGTGCGTCCAGCCTACAGAAAGCAGAGTGCCTTTGCCTGAGCACTGCTATGCTGTGGCAGCACCCTGAAGGCCTCCTAGGGCCTTCTCTGCCCTAACCCAAGTCGTGCCATTCGGCCCATGCGGGGAGCAAAGCTCCCCCTTGGCAGGGCTCAGCGTGTGGCCTGTGTGGGGTTTCATGGCTGGGAAAAGGCAGATCCTGAAGCTGGGTGCCCTCCTGTGAATGGGGCCTGGTGGGCAGAGCCGGCATTCCCTGGTTGGGATGTAGGAGATCTGGGGCCTTCAAGCTGCATGCACATCCCCTCTCTGGCTGCCCCTCTTGCTTCTTCTCTGCTGCCAAGCCTCTCGCACCACACGTGCGTCTCATTGGAAGGAGCAGGCTGCTTGCCATTCTTGGGCAGGGAATCATCCCACACACCTCGTTTCCTCGAAGGGGAGTGCAGACTGACTCAGAGCCTCCAGAGGAGCTGTAGTCTCTCCAGCCACAGAGGCCTGTAGCCGAGTCCATGACAGCCTGTTGCAGGGAGGGCTCCTATGGGAGAGTGCCATGCTTCCCTGGCAGGGGCTCCTTCTCACACTGCTTTCCGTGGGGAAACACTGTGTGCGCCAGGGGTCTCCTGTGTGCACAAAATCTCTCCCCAGTGCCTGAGGTGCAGGGAATCCTCTTTGGACACAGAGCAATGTTCTAGGCAGACCTCCCATGCTGGGAGAGCCTCCACTTCCCCAACTGTCCAACTGCCTCAGGAACACACTTCTAGGGAGCGTGGGTCTAACAGGCAGAACGGCCCGAGTGAGGAACGTGGATGGCAGGCCAAAGCCACTGTGCTGAGCATTCCCCCTGCAAGTCCCAGCTGAAGGCTCTGGGCACCAGGCTCAAGCTGGAATGAGCCTGTAGCCTGGCCTCCAGTCCCAGGCTTTCCCTGGGCACTGCTAGTTTGGGACCCATCCCAGGCTCAGCCAGGCCTCCCTAGGGCCTGTGCTGGCCTGGGCCACTGCCAGCCAGCAGGACCTCGACAGAGCACAGTTCATTCGAGCAGGCCCCAGGGTGTTGCCTGTGTGTCTCTTGCACTGCTGGCAAGCTGCGGGTCCAGAGGCTGAGTGTGCACGTGGCCCCTGGGGCCTGAGCACAAAACAGTCATGACCCCACTTGCAAGCAGGACTCCTGCCACCTCTTCGCTGCCTGCCACACTCCCTTGCTGCCTGCACTGTCTTCACTGCTGGCAGGCCTCTGTGTGCACAGGCCGGTCTACGCCAAGGAAACAAGGGGCTTGCTCTCCCCTTGCTAGGAGCTCCTCCTACAGCACTCTGGACCAGGGCACACACGCCCCTGGACCAGCAGCCTGCAAGGAAGCTGCCGCTGAGCCATGCAGAAAGGCCTGCAGCACTTGGCAGGGAGCCTTCGGCTGTGGACAGCTTTCCCACTGCCAAGCCTTGGAGGAGCTCATGGATGCTGGGGCGTGCAGCGTTTTCCATCGGAGAGCACTGGGGGCCCAAAGCCTCCCCTGTGCCTTCCGAGCCCCTTCCCACCCACAGGCCCTTGGCACCCACTCTGTTGCCAGAGGGAAGTCCTAAGCAGGACTCTCGAGCTTGTGCAGCCAGAGTGCCTCCTGCTTGGAAACGGCCAAAGGAACTCATTTGGAGTGAGGCTGCTCCCATGCTTATCAGCCAGCAGATGGTGCCATCGCTCCACCAAAAAACTCTCTGCTTTGCCTTCAGCCCTGGCTCGCCCTGCTGAGCTCTCTCTGCCTCAAGCAGAAGCTCCAGTGTGCGTCCAGCCTACAGAAAGCAGAGTGCCTTTGCCTGAGCACTGCTATGCTGTGGCAGCACCCTGAAGGCCTCCTAGGGCCTTCTCTGCCCTAACCCAAGTCGTGCCATTCGGCCCATGCGGGGAGCAAAGCTCCCCCTTGGCAGGGCTCAGCGTGTGGCCTGTGTGGGGTTTCATGGCTGGGAAAAGGCAGATCCTGAAGCTGGGTGCCCTCCTGTGAATGGGGCCTGGTGGGCAGAGCCGGCATTCCCTGGTTGGGATGTAGGAGATCTGGGGCCTTCAAGCTGCATGCACATCCCCTCTCTGGCTGCCCCTCTTGCTTCTTCTCTGCTGCCAAGCCTCTCGCACCACACGTGCGTCTCATTGGAAGGAGCAGGCTGCTTGCCATTCTTGGGCAGGGAATCATCCCACACACCTCGTTTCCTCGAAGGGGAGTGCAGACTGACTCAGAGCCTCCAGAGGAGCTGTAGTCTCTCCAGCCACAGAGGCCTGTAGCCGAGTCCATGACAGCCTGTTGCAGGGAGGGCTCCTATGGGAGAGTGCCATGCTTCCCTGGCAGGGGCTCCTTCTCACACTGCTTTCCGTGGGGAAACACTGTGTGCGCCAGGGGTCTCCTGTGTGCACAAAATCTCTCCCCAGTGCCTGAGGTGCAGGGAATCCTCTTTGGACACAGAGCAATGTTCTAGGCAGACCTCCCATGCTGGGAGAGCCTCCACTTCCCCAACTGTCCAACTGCCTCAGGAACACACTTCTAGGGAGTGTGGGTCTAACAGGCAGAACGGCCCGAGTGAGGAACGTGGATGGCAGGCCAAAGCCACTGTGCTGAGCATTCCCCCTGCAAGTCCCAGCTGAAGGCTCTGGGCACCAGGCTCAAGCTGGAATGAGCCTGTAGCCTGGCCTCCAGTCCCAGGCTTTCCCTGGGCACTGCTAGTTTGGGACCCATCCCAGGCTCAGCCAGGCCTCCCTAGGGCCTGTGCTGGCCTGGGCCACTGCCAGCCAGCAGGACCTCGACAGAGCACAGTTCATTCGAGCAGGCCCCAGGGTGTTGCCTGTGTGTCTCTTGCACTGCTGGCAAGCTGCGGGTCCAGAGGCTGAGTGTGCACGTGGCCCCTGGGGCCTGAGCACAAAACAGTCATGACCCCACTTGCAAGCAGGACTCCTGCCACCTCTTCGCTGCCTGCCACACTCCCTTGCTGCCTGCACTGTCTTCACTGCTGGCAGGCCTCTGTGTGCACAGGCCGGTCTACGCCAAGGAAACAAGGGGCTTGCTCTCCCCTTGCTAGGAGCTCCTCCTACAGCACTCTGGACCAGGGCACACACGCCCCTGGACCAGCAGCCTGCAAGGAAGCTGCCGCTGAGCCATGCAGAAAGGCCTGCAGCACTTGGCAGGGAGCCTTCGGCTGTGGACAGCTTTCCCACTGCCAAGCCTTGGAGGAGCTCATGGATGCTGGGGCGTGCAGCGTTTTCCATCGGAGAGCACTGGGGGCCCAAAGCCTCCCCTGTGCCTTCCGAGCCCCTTCCCACCCACAGGCCCTTGGCACCCACTCTGTTGCCAGAGGGAAGTCCTAAGCAGGACTCTCGAGCTTGTGCAGCCAGAGTGCCTCCTGCTTGGAAACGGCCTCAGGAACTCATTTGGAGTGAGGCTGCTCCCATGCTTATCAGCCAGCAGATGGTGCCATCGCTCCACCAAAAAACTCTCTGCTTTGCCTTCAGCCCTGGCTCGCCCTGCTGAGCTCTCTCTGCCTCAAGCAGAAGCTCCAGTGTGCGTCCAGCCTACAGAAAGCAGAGTGCCTTTGCCTGAGCACTGCTATGCTGTGGCAGCACCCTGAAGGCCTCCTAGGGCCTTCTCTGCCCTAACCCAAGTCGTGCCATTCGGCCCATGCGGGGAGCAAAGCTCCCCCTTGGCAGGGCTCAGCGTGTGGCCTGTGTGGGGTTTCATGGCTGGGAAAAGGCAGATCCTGAAGCTGGGTGCCCTCCTGTGAATGGGGCCTGGTGGGCAGAGCCGGCATTCCCTGGTTGGGATGTAGGAGATCTGGGGCCTTCAAGCTGCATGCACATCCCCTCTCTGGCTGCCCCTCTTGCTTCTTCTCTGCTGCCAAGCCTCTCGCACCACACGTGCGTCTCATTGGAAGGAGCAGGCTGCTTGCCATTCTTGGGCAGGGAATCATCCCACACACCTCGTTTCCTCGAAGGGGAGTGCAGACTGACTCAGAGCCTCCAGAGGAGCTGTAGTCTCTCCAGCCACAGAGGCCTGTAGCCGAGTCCATGACAGCCTGTTGCAGGGAGGGCTCCTATGGGAGAGTGCCATGCTTCCCTGGCAGGGGCTCCTTCTCACACTGCTTTCCGTGGGGAAACACTGTGTGCGCCAGGGGTCTCCTGTGTGCACAAAATCTCTCCCCAGTGCCTGAGGTGCAGGGAATCCTCTTTGGACACAGAGCAATGTTCTAGGCAGACCTCCCATGCTGGGAGAGCCTCCACTTCCCCAACTGTCCAACTGCCTCAGGAACACACTTCTAGGGAGTGTGGGTCTAACAGGCAGAACGGCCCGAGTGAGGAACGTGGATGGCAGGCCAAAGCCACTGTGCTGAGCATTCCCCCTGCAAGTCCCAGCTGAAGGCTCTGTGCACCAGGCTCAAGCTGGAATGAGCCTGTAGCCTGGCCTCCAGTCCCAGGCTTTCCCTGGGCACTGCTAGTTTGGGACCCATCCCAGGCTCAGCCAGGCCTCCCTAGGGCCTGTGCTGGCCTGGGCCACTGCCAGCCAGCAGGACCTCGACAGAGCACAGTTCATTCGAGCAGGCCCCAGGGTGTTGCCTGTGTGTCTCTTGCACTGCTGGCAAGCTGCGGGTCCAGAGGCTGAGTGTGCACGTGGCCCCTGGGGCCTGAGCACAAAACAGTCATGACCCCACTTGCAAGCAGGACTCCTGCCACCTCTTCGCTGCCTGCCACACTCCCTTGCTGCCTGCACTGTCTTCACTGCTGGCAGGCCTCTGTGTGCACAGGCCGGTCTACGCCAAGGAAACAAGGGGCTTGCTCTCCCCTTGCTAGGAGCTCCTCCTACAGCACTCTGGACCAGGGCACACACGCCCCTGGACCAGCAGCCTGCAAGGAAGCTGCCGCTGAGCCATGCAGAAAGGCCTGCAGCACTTGGCAGGGAGCCTTCGGCTGTGGACAGCTTTCCCACTGCCAAGCCTTGGAGGAGCTCATGGATGCTGGGGCGTGCAGCGTTTTCCATCGGAGAGCACTGGGGGCCCAAAGCCTCCCCTGTGCCTTCCGAGCCCCTTCCCACCCACAGGCCCTTGGCACCCACTCTGTTGCCAGAGGGAAGTCCTAAGCAGGACTCTCGAGCTTGTGCAGCCAGAGTGCCTCCTGCTTGGAAACGGCCTCAGGAACTCATTTGGAGTGAGGCTGCTCCCATGCTTATCAGCCAGCAGATGGTGCCATCGCTCCACCAAAAAACTCTCTGCTTTGCCTTCAGCCCTGGCTCGCCCTGCTGAGCTCTCTCTGCCTCAAGCAGAAGCTCCAGTGTGCGTCCAGCCTACAGAAAGCAGAGTGCCTTTGCCTGAGCACTGCTATGCTGTGGCAGCACCCTGAAGGCCTCCTAGGGCCTTCTCTGCCCTAACCCAAGTCGTGCCATTCGGCCCATGCGGGGAGCAAAGCTCCCCCTTGGCAGGGCTCAGCGTGTGGCCTGTGTGGGGTTTCATGGCTGGGAAAAGGCAGATCCTGAAGCTGGGTGCCCTCCTGTGAATGGGGCCTGGTGGGCAGAGCCGGCATTCCCTGGTTGGGATGTAGGAGATCTGGGGCCTTCAAGCTGCATGCACATCCCCTCTCTGGCTGCCCCTCTTGCTTCTTCTCTGCTGCCAAGCCTCTCGCACCACACGTGCGTCTCATTGGAAGGAGCAGGCTGCTTGCCATTCTTGGGCAGGGAATCATCCCACACACCTCGTTTCCTCGAAGGGCAGTGCAGACTGACTCAGAGCCTCCAGAGGAGCTGTAGTCTCTCCAGCCACAGAGGCCTGTAGCCGAGTCCATGACAGCCTGTTGCAGGGAGGGCTCCTATGGGAGAATGCCATGCTTCCCTGGCAGGGGCTCCTTCTCACACTGCTTTCCGTGGGGAAACACTGTGTGCGCCAGGGGTCTCCTGTGTGCACAAAATCTCTCCCCAGTGCCTGAGGTGCAGGGAATCCTCTTTGGACACAGAGCAATGTTCTAGGCAGACCTCCCATGCTGGGAGAGCCTCCACTTCCCCAACTGTCCAACTGCCTCAGGAACACACTTCTAGGGAGTGTGGGTCTAACAGGCAGAACGGCCCGAGTGAGGAACGTGGATGGCAGGCCAAAGCCACTGTGCTGAGCATTCCCCCTGCAAGTCCCAGCTGAAGGCTCTGTGCACCAGGCTCAAGCTGGAATGAGCCTGTAGCCTGGCCTCCAGTCCCAGGCTTTCCCTGGGCACTGCTAGTTTGGGACCCATCCCAGGCTCAGCCAGGCCTCCCTAGGGCCTGTGCTGGCCTGGGCCACTGCCAGCCAGCAGGACCTCGACAGAGCACAGTTCATTCGAGCAGGCCCCAGGGTGTTGCCTGTGTGTCTCTTGCACTGCTGGCAAGCTGCGGGTCCAGAGGCTGAGTGTGCACGTGGCCCCTGGGGCCTGAGCACAAAACAGTCATGACCCCACTTGCAAGCAGGACTCCTGCCACCTCTTCGCTGCCTGCCACACTCCCTTGCTGCCTGCACTGTCTTCACTGCTGGCAGGCCTCTGTGTGCACAGGCCGGTCTACGCCAAGGAAACAAGGGGCTTGCTCTCCCCTTGCTAGGAGCTCCTCCTACAGCACTCTGGACCAGGGCACACACGCCCCTGGACCAGCAGCCTGCAAGGAAGCTGCCGCTGAGCCATGCAGAAAGGCCTGCAGCACTTGGCAGGGAGCCTTCGGCTGTGGACAGCTTTCCCACTGCCAAGCCTTGGAGGAGCTCATGGATGCTGGGGCGTGCAGCGTTTTCCATCGGAGAGCACTGGGGGCCCAAAGCCTCCCCTGTGCCTTCCGAGCCCCTTCCCACCCACAGGCCCTTGGCACCCACTCTGTTGCCAGAGGGAAGTCCTAAGCAGGACTCTCGAGCTTGTGCAGCCAGAGTGCCTCCTGCTTGGAAACGGCCTCAGGAACTCATTTGGAGTGAGGCTGCTCCCATGCTTATCAGCCAGCAGATGGTGCCATCGCTCCACCAAAAAACTCTCTGCTTTGCCTTCAGCCCTGGCTCGCCCTGCTGAGCTCTCTCTGCCTCAAGCAGAAGCTCCAGTGTGCGTCCAGCCTACAGAAAGCAGAGTGCCTTTGCCTGAGCACTGCTATGCTGTGGCAGCACCCTGAAGGCCTCCTAGGGCCTTCTCTGCCCTAACCCAAGTCGTGCCATTCGGCCCATGCGGGGAGCAAAGCTCCCCCTTGGCAGGGCTCAGCGTGTGGCCTCTGTGGGGTTTCATGGCTGGGAAAAGGCAGATCCTGAAGCTGGGTGCCCTCCTGTGAATGGGGCCTGGTGGGCAGAGCCGGCATTCCCTGGTTGGGATGTAGGAGATCTGGGGCCTTCAAGCTGCATGCACATCCCCTCTCTGGCTGCCCCTCTTGCTTCTTCTCTGCTGCCAAGCCTCTCGCACCACACGTGCGTCTCATTGGAAGGATCAGGCTGCTTGCCATTCTTGGGCAGGGAATCATCCCACACACCTCGTTTCCTCGAAGGGGAGTGCAGACTGACTCAGAGCCTCCAGAGGAGCTGTAGTCTCTCCAGCCACAGAGGCCTGTAGCCGAGTCCATGACAGCCTGTTGCAGGGAGGGCTCCTATGGGAGAGTGCCATGCTTCCCTGGCAGGGGCTCCTTCTCACACTGCTTTCCGTGGGGAAACACTGTGTGCGCCAGGGGTCTCCTGTGTGCACAAAATCTCTCCCCAGTGCCTGAGGTGCAGGGAATCCTCTTTGGACACAGAGCAATGTTCTAGGCAGACCTCCCATGCTGGGAGAGCCTCCACTTCCCCAACTGTCCAACTGCCTCAGGAACACACTTCTAGGGAGTGTGGGTCTAACAGGCAGAACGGCCCGAGTGAGGAACGTGGATGGCAGGCCAAAGCCACTGTGCTGAGCATTCCCCCTGCAAGTCCCAGCTGAAGGCTCTGTGCACCAGGCTCAAGCTGGAATGAGCCTGTAGCCTGGCCTCCAGTCCCAGGCTTTCCCTGGGCACTGCTAGTTTGGGACCCATCCCAGGCTCAGCCAGGCCTCCCTAGGGCCTGTGCTGGCCTGGGCCACTGCCAGCCAGCAGGACCTCGACAGAGCACAGTTCATTCGAGCAGGCCCCAGGGTGTTGCCTGTGTGTCTCTTGCACTGCTGGCAAGCTGCGGGTCCAGAGGCTGAGTGTGCACGTGGCCCCTGGGGCCTGAGCACAAAACAGTCATGACCCCACTTGCAAGCAGGACTCCTGCCACCTCTTCGCTGCCTGCCACACTCCCTTGCTGCCTGCACTGTCTTCACTGCTGGCAGGCCTCTGTGTGCACAGGCCGGTCTACGCCAAGGAAACAAGGGGCTTGCTCTCCCCTTGCTAGGAGCTCCTCCTACAGCACTCTGGACCAGGGCACACACGCCCCTGGACCAGCAGCCTGCAAGGAAGCTGCCGCTGAGCCATGCAGAAAGGCCTGCAGCACTTGGCAGGGAGCCTTCGGCTGTGGACAGCTTTCCCACTGCCAAGCCTTGGAGGAGCTCATGGATGCTGGGGCGTGCAGCGTTTTCCATCGGAGAGCACTGGGGGCCCAAAGCCTCCCCTGTGCCTTCCGAGCCCCTTCCCACCCACAGGCCCTTGGCACCCACTCTGTTGCCAGAGGGAAGTCCTAAGCAGGACTCTCGAGCTTGTGCAGCCAGAGTGCCTCCTGCTTGGAAACGGCCTCAGGAACTCATTTGGAGTGAGGCTGCTCCCATGCTTATCAGCCAGCAGATGGTGCCATCGCTCCACCAAAAACTCTCTGCTTTGCCTTCAGCCCTGGCTCGCCCTGCTGAGCTCTCTCTGCCTCAAGCAGAAGCTCCAGTGTGCGTCCAGCCTACAGAAAGCAGAGTGCCTTTGCCTGAGCACTGCTATGCTGTGGCAGCACCCTGAAGGCCTCTTAGGGCCTTCTCTGCCCTAACCCAAGTCGTGCCATTCGGCCCATGCGGGGAGCAAAGCTCCCCCTTGGCAGGGCTCAGCGTGTGGCCTCTGTGGGGTTTCATGGCTGGGAAAAGGCAGATCCTGAAGCTGGGTGCCCTCCTGTGAATGGGGCCTGGTGGGCAGAGCCGGCATTCCCTGGTTGGGATGTAGGAGATCTGGGGCCTTCAAGCTGCATGCACATCCCCTCTCTGGCTGCCCCTCTTGCTTCTTCTCTGCTGCCAAGCCTCTCGCACCACACGTGCGTCTCATTGGAAGGAGCAGGCTGCTTGCCATTCTTGGGCAGGGAATCATCCCACACACCTCGTTTCCTCGAAGGGGAGTGCAGACTGACTCAGAGCCTCCAGAGGAGCTGTAGTCTCTCCAGCCACAGAGGCCTGTAGCCGAGTCCATGACAGCCTGTTGCAGGGAGGGCTCCTATGGGAGAGTGCCATGCTTCCCTGGCAGGGGCTCCTTCTCACACTGCTTTCCGTGGGGAAACACTGTGTGCGCCAGGGGTCTCCTGTGTGCACAAAATCTCTCCCCAGTGCCTGAGGTGCAGGGAATCCTCTTTGGACACAGAGCAATGTTCTAGGCAGACCTCCCATGCTGGGAGAGCCTCCACTTCCCCAACTGTCCAACTGCCTCAGGAACACACTTCTAGGGAGTGTGGGTCTAACAGGCAGAACGGCCCGAGTGAGGAACGTGGATGGCAGGCCAAAGCCACTGTGCTGAGCATTCCCCCTGCAAGTCCCAGCTGAAGGCTCTGTGCACCAGGCTCAAGCTGGAATGAGCCTGTAGCCTGGCCTCCAGTCCCAGGCTTTCCCTGGGCACTGCTAGTTTGGGACCCATCCCAGGCTCAGCCAGGCCTCCCTAGGGCCTGTGCTGGCCTGGGCCACTGCCAGCCAGCAGGACCTCGACAGAGCACAGTTCATTCGAGCAGGCCCCAGGGTGTTGCCTGTGTGTCTCTTGCACTGCTGGCAAGCTGCGGGTCCAGAGGCTGAGTGTGCACGTGGCCCCTGGGGCCTGAGCACAAAACAGTCATGACCCCACTTGCAAGCAGGACTCCTGCCACCTCTTCGCTGCCTGCCACACTCCCTTGCTGCCTGCACTGTCTTCACTGCTGGCAGGCCTCTGTGTGCACAGGCCGGTCTACGCCAAGGAAACAAGGGGCTTGCTCTCCCCTTGCTAGGAGCTCCTCCTACAGCACTCTGGACCAGGGCACACACGCCCCTGGACCAGCAGCCTGCAAGGAAGCTGCCGCTGAGCCATGCAGAAAGGCCTGCAGCACTTGGCAGGGAGCCTTCGGCTGTGGACAGCTTTCCCACTGCCAAGCCTTGGAGGAGCTCATGGATGCTGGGGCGTGCAGCGTTTTCCATCGGAGAGCACTGGGGGCCCAAAGCCTCCCCTGTGCCTTCCGAGCCCCTTCCCACCCACAGGCCCTTGGCACCCACTCTGTTGCCAGAGGGAAGTCCTAAGCAGGACTCTCGAGCTTGTGCAGCCAGAGTGCCTCCTGCTTGGAAACGGCCTCAGGAACTCATTTGGAGTGAGGCTGCTCCCATGCTTATCAGCCAGCAGATGGTGCCATCGCTCCACCAAAAAACTCTCTGCTTTGCCTTCAGCCCTGGCTCGCCCTGCTGAGCTCTCTCTGCCTCAAGCAGAAGCTCCAGTGTGCGTCCAGCCTACAGAAAGCAGAGTGCCTTTGCCTGAGCACTGCTATGCTGTGGCAGCACCCTGAAGGCCTCCTAGGGCCTTCTCTGCCCTAACCCAAGTCGTGCCATTCGGCCCATGCGGGGAGCAAAGCTCCCCCTTGGCAGGGCTCAGCGTGTGGCCTGTGTGGGGTTTCATGGCTGGGAAAAGGCAGATCCTGAAGCTGGGTGCCCTCCTGTGAATGGGGCCTGGTGGGCAGAGCCGGCATTCCCTGGTTGGGATGTAGGAGATCTGGGGCCTTCAAGCTGCATGCACATCCCCTCTCTGGCTGCCCCTCTTGCTTCTTCTCTGCTGCCAAGCCTCTCGCACCACACGTGCGTCTCATTGGAAGGAGCAGGCTGCTTGCCATTCTTGGGCAGGGAATCATCCCACACACCTCGTTTCCTCGAAGGGCAGTGCAGACTGACTCAGAGCCTCCAGAGGAGCTGTAGTCTCTCCAGCCACAGAGGCCTGTAGCCGAGTCCATGACAGCCTGTTGCAGGGAGGGCTCCTATGGGAGAATGCCATGCTTCCCTGGCAGGGGCTCCTTCTCACACTGCTTTCCGTGGGGAAACACTGTGTGCGCCAGGGGTCTCCTGTGTGCACAAAATCTCTCCCCAGTGCCTGAGGTGCAGGGAATCCTCTTTGGACACAGAGCAATGTTCTAGGCAGACCTCCCATGCTGGGAGAGCCTCCACTTCCCCAACTGTCCAACTGCCTCAGGAACACACTTCTAGGGAGTGTGGGTCTAACAGGCAGAACGGCCCGAGTGAGGAACGTGGATGGCAGGCCAAAGCCACTGTGCTGAGCATTCCCCCTGCAAGTCCCAGCTGAAGGCTCTGTGCACCAGGCTCAAGCTGGAATGAGCCTGTAGCCTGGCCTCCAGTCCCAGGCTTTCCCTGGGCACTGCTAGTTTGGGACCCATCCCAGGCTCAGCCAGGCCTCCCTAGGGCCTGTGCTGGCCTGGGCCACTGCCAGCCAGCAGGACCTCGACAGAGCACAGTTCATTCGAGCAGGCCCCAGGGTGTTGCCTGTGTGTCTCTTGCACTGCTGGCAAGCTGCGGGTCCAGAGGCTGAGTGTGCACGTGGCCCCTGGGGCCTGAGCACAAAACAGTCATGACCCCACTTGCAAGCAGGACTCCTGCCACCTCTTCGCTGCCTGCCACACTCCCTTGCTGCCTGCACTGTCTTCACTGCTGGCAGGCCTCTGTGTGCACAGGCCGGTCTACGCCAAGGAAACAAGGGGCTTGCTCTCCCCTTGCTAGGAGCTCCTCCTACAGCACTCTGGACCAGGGCACACACGCCCCTGGACCAGCAGCCTGCAAGGAAGCTGCCGCTGAGCCATGCAGAAAGGCCTGCAGCACTTGGCAGGGAGCCTTCGGCTGTGGACAGCTTTCCCACTGCCAAGCCTTGGAGGAGCTCATGGATGCTGGGGCGTGCAGCGTTTTCCATCGGAGAGCACTGGGGGCCCAAAGCCTCCCCTGTGCCTTCCGAGCCCCTTCCCACCCACAGGCCCTTGGCACCCACTCTGTTGCCAGAGGGAAGTCCTAAGCAGGACTCTCGAGCTTGTGCAGCCAGAGTGCCTCCTGCTTGGAAACGGCCTCAGGAACTCATTTGGAGTGAGGCTGCTCCCATGCTTATCAGCCAGCAGATGGTGCCATCGCTCCACCAAAAACTCTCTGCTTTGCCTTCAGCCCTGGCTCGCCCTGCTGAGCTCTCTCTGCCTCAAGCAGAAGCTCCAGTGTGCGTCCAGCCTACAGAAAGCAGAGTGCCTTTGCCTGAGCACTGCTATGCTGTGGCAGCACCCTGAAGGCCTCTTAGGGCCTTCTCTGCCCTAACCCAAGTCGTGCCATTCGGCCCATGCGGGGAGCAAAGCTCCCCCTTGGCAGGGCTCAGCGTGTGGCCTCTGTGGGGTTTCATGGCTGGGAAAAGGCAGATCCTGAAGCTGGGTGCCCTCCTGTGAATGGGGCCTGGTGGGCAGAGCCGGCATTCCCTGGTTGGGATGTAGGAGATCTGGGGCCTTCAAGCTGCATGCACATCCCCTCTCTGGCTGCCCCTCTTGCTTCTTCTCTGCTGCCAAGCCTCTCGCACCACACGTGCGTCTCATTGGAAGGAGCAGGCTGCTTGCCATTCTTGGGCAGGGAATCATCCCACACACCTCGTTTCCTCGAAGGGCAGTGCAGACTGACTCAGAGCCTCCAGAGGAGCTGTAGTCTCTCCAGCCACAGAGGCCTGTAGCCGAGTCCATGACAGCCTGTTGCAGGGAGGGCTCCTATGGGAGAGTGCCATGCTTCCCTGGCAGGGGCTCCTTCTCACACTGCTTTCCGTGGGGAAACACTGTGTGCGCCAGGGGTCTCCTGTGTGCACAAAATCTCTCCCCAGTGCCTGAGGTGCAGGGAATCCTCTTTGGACACAGAGCAATGTTCTAGGCAGACCTCCCATGCTGGGAGAGCCTCCACTTCCCCAACTGTCCAACTGCCTCAGGAACACACTTCTAGGGAGTGTGGGTCTAACAGGCAGAACGGCCCGAGTGAGGAACGTGGATGGCAGGCCAAAGCCACTGTGCTGAGCATTCCCCCTGCAAGTCCCAGCTGAAGGCTCTGTGCACCAGGCTCAAGCTGGAATGAGCCTGTAGCCTGGCCTCCAGTCCCAGGCTTTCCCTGGGCACTGCTAGTTTGGGACCCATCCCAGGCTCAGCCAGGCCTCCCTAGGGCCTGTGCTGGCCTGGGCCACTGCCAGCCAGCAGGACCTCGACAGAGCACAGTTCATTCGAGCAGGCCCCAGGGTGTTGCCTGTGTGTCTCTTGCACTGCTGGCAAGCTGCGGGTCCAGAGGCTGAGTGTGCACGTGGCCCCTGGGGCCTGAGCACAAAACAGTCATGACCCCACTTGCAAGCAGGACTCCTGCCACCTCTTCGCTGCCTGCCACACTCCCTTGCTGCCTGCACTGTCTTCACTGCTGGCAGGCCTCTGTGTGCACAGGCCGGTCTACGCCAAGGAAACAAGGGGCTTGCTCTCCCCTTGCTAGGAGCTCCTCCTACAGCACTCTGGACCAGGGCACACACGCCCCTGGACCAGCAGCCTGCAAGGAAGCTGCCGCTGAGCCATGCAGAAAGGCCTGCAGCACTTGGCAGGGAGCCTTCGGCTGTGGACAGCTTTCCCACTGCCAAGCCTTGGAGGAGCTCATGGATGCTGGGGCGTGCAGCGTTTTCCATCGGAGAGCACTGGGGGCCCAAAGCCTCCCCTGTGCCTTCCGAGCCCCTTCCCACCCACAGGCCCTTGGCACCCACTCTGTTGCCAGAGGGAAGTCCTAAGCAGGACTCTCGAGCTTGTGCAGCCAGAGTGCCTCCTGCTTGGAAACGGCCTCAGGAACTCATTTGGAGTGAGGCTGCTCCCATGCTTATCAGCCAGCAGATGGTGCCATCGCTCCACCAAAAAACTCTCTGCTTTGCCTTCAGCCCTGGCTCGCCCTGCTGAGCTCTCTCTGCCTCAAGCAGAAGCTCCAGTGTGCGTCCAGCCTACAGAAAGCAGAGTGCCTTTGCCTGAGCACTGCTATGCTGTGGCAGCACCCTGAAGGCCTCCTAGGGCCTTCTCTGCCCTAACCCAAGTCGTGCCATTCGGCCCATGCGGGGAGCAAAGCTCCCCCTTGGCAGGGCTCAGCGTGTGGCCTGTGTGGGGTTTCATGGCTGGGAAAAGGCAGATCCTGAAGCTGGGTGCCCTCCTGTGAATGGGGCCTGGTGGGCAGAGCCGGCATTCCCTGGTTGGGATGTAGGAGATCTGGGGCCTTCAAGCTGCATGCACATCCCCTCTCTGGCTGCCCCTCTTGCTTCTTCTCTGCTGCCAAGCCTCTCGCACCACACGTGCGTCTCATTGGAAGGAGCAGGCTGCTTGCCATTCTTGGGCAGGGAATCATCCCACACACCTCGTTTCCTCGAAGGGCAGTGCAGACTGACTCAGAGCCTCCAGAGGAGCTGTAGTCTCTCCAGCCACAGAGGCCTGTAGCCGAGTCCATGACAGCCTGTTGCAGGGAGGGCTCCTATGGGAGAGTGCCATGCTTCCCTGGCAGGGGCTCCTTCTCACACTGCTTTCCGTGGGGAAACACTGTGTGCGCCAGGGGTCTCCTGTGTGCACAAAATCTCTCCCCAGTGCCTGAGGTGCAGGGAATCCTCTTTGGACACAGAGCAATGTTCTAGGCAGACCTCCCATGCTGGGAGAGCCTCCACTTCCCCAACTGTCCAACTGCCTCAGGAACACACTTCTAGGGAGTGTGGGTCTAACAGGCAGAACGGCCCGAGTGAGGAACGTGGATGGCAGGCCAAAGCCACTGTGCTGAGCATTCCCCCTGCAAGTCCCAGCTGAAGGCTCTGTGCACCAGGCTCAAGCTGGAATGAGCCTGTAGCCTGGCCTCCAGTCCCAGGCTTTCCCTGGGCACTGCTAGTTTGGGACCCATCCCAGGCTCAGCCAGGCCTCCCTAGGGCCTGTGCTGGCCTGGGCCACTGCCAGCCAGCAGGACCTCGACAGAGCACAGTTCATTCGAGCAGGCCCCAGGGTGTTGCCTGTGTGTCTCTTGCACTGCTGGCAAGCTGCGGGTCCAGAGGCTGAGTGTGCACGTGGCCCCTGGGGCCTGAGCACAAAACAGTCATGACCCCACTTGCAAGCAGGACTCCTGCCACCTCTTCGCTGCCTGCCACACTCCCTTGCTGCCTGCACTGTCTTCACTGCTGGCAGGCCTCTGTGTGCACAGGCCGGTCGACGCCAAGGAAACAAGGGGCTTGCTCTCCCCTTGCTAGGAGCTCCTCCTACAGCACTCTGGACCAGGGCACACACGCCCCTGGACCAGCAGCCTGCAAGGAAGCTGCCGCTGAGCCATGCAGAAAGGCCTGCAGCACTTGGCAGGGAGCCTTCGGCTGTGGACAGCTTTCCCACTGCCAAGCCTTGGAGGAGCTCATGGATGCTGGGGCGTGCAGCGTTTTCCATCGGAGAGCACTGGGGGCCCAAAGCCTCCCCTGTGCCTTCCGAGCCCCTTCCCACCCACAGGCCCTTGGCACCCACTCTGTTGCCAGAGGGAAGTCCTAAGCAGGACTCTCGAGCTTGTGCAGCCAGAGTGCCTCCTGCTTGGAAACGGCCTCAGGAACTCATTTGGAGTGAGGCTGCTCCCATGCTTATCAGCCAGCAGATGGTGCCATCGCTCCACCAAAAACTCTCTGCTTTGCCTTCAGCCCTGGCTCGCCCTGCTGAGCTCTCTCTGCCTCAAGCAGAAGCTCCAGTGTGCGTCCAGCCTACAGAAAGCAGAGTGCCTTTGCCTGAGCACTGCTATGCTGTGGCAGCACCCTGAAGGCCTCTTAGGGCCTTCTCTGCCCTAACCCAAGTCGTGCCATTCGGCCCATGCGGGGAGCAAAGCTCCCCCTTGGCAGGGCTCAGCGTGTGGCCTCTGTGGGGTTTCATGGCTGGGAAAAGGCAGATCCTGAAGCTGGGTGCCCTCCTGTGAATGGGGCCTGGTGGGCAGAGCCGGCATTCCCTGGTTGGGATGTAGGAGATCTGGGGCCTTCAAGCTGCATGCACATCCCCTCTCTGGCTGCCCCTCTTGCTTCTTCTCTGCTGCCAAGCCTCTCGCACCACACGTGCGTCTCATTGGAAGGAGCAGGCTGCTTGCCATTCTTGGGCAGGGAATCATCCCACACACCTCGTTTCCTCGAAGGGCAGTGCAGACTGACTCAGAGCCTCCAGAGGAGCTGTAGTCTCTCCAGCCACAGAGGCCTGTAGCCGAGTCCATGACAGCCTGTTGCAGGGAGGGCTCCTATGGGAGAGTGCCATGCTTCCCTGGCAGGGGCTCCTTCTCACACTGCTTTCCGTGGGGAAACACTGTGTGCGCCAGGGGTCTCCTGTGTGCACAAAATCTCTCCCCAGTGCCTGAGGTGCAGGGAATCCTCTTTGGACACAGAGCAATGTTCTAGGCAGACCTCCCATGCTGGGAGAGCCTCCACTTCCCCAACTGTCCAACTGCCTCAGGAACACACTTCTAGGGAGTGTGGGTCTAACAGGCAGAACGGCCCGAGTGAGGAACGTGGATGGCAGGCCAAAGCCACTGTGCTGAGCATTCCCCCTGCAAGTCCCAGCTGAAGGCTCTGTGCACCAGGCTCAAGCTGGAATGAGCCTGTAGCCTGGCCTCCAGTCCCAGGCTTTCCCTGGGCACTGCTAGTTTGGGACCCATCCCAGGCTCAGCCAGGCCTCCCTAGGGCCTGTGCTGGCCTGGGCCACTGCCAGCCAGCAGGACCTCGACAGAGCACAGTTCATTCGAGCAGGCCCCAGGGTGTTGCCTGTGTGTCTCTTGCACTGCTGGCAAGCTGCGGGTCCAGAGGCTGAGTGTGCACGTGGCCCCTGGGGCCTGAGCACAAAACAGTCATGACCCCACTTGCAAGCAGGACTCCTGCCACCTCTTCGCTGCCTGCCACACTCCCTTGCTGCCTGCACTGTCTTCACTGCTGGCAGGCCTCTGTGTGCACAGGCCGGTCGACGCCAAGGAAACAAGGGGCTTGCTCTCCCCTTGCTAGGAGCTCCTCCTACAGCACTCTGGACCAGGGCACACACGCCCCTGGACCAGCAGCCTGCAAGGAAGCTGCCGCTGAGCCATGCAGAAAGGCCTGCAGCACTTGGCAGGGAGCCTTCGGCTGTGGACAGCTTTCCCACTGCCAAGCCTTGGAGGAGCTCATGGATGCTGGGGCGTGCAGCGTTTTCCATCGGAGAGCACTGGGGGCCCAAAGCCTCCCCTGTGCCTTCCGAGCCCCTTCCCACCCACAGGCCCTTGGCACCCACTCTGTTGCCAGAGGGAAGTCCTAAGCAGGACTCTCGAGCTTGTGCAGCCAGAGTGCCTCCTGCTTGGAAACGGCCTCAGGAACTCATTTGGAGTGAGGCTGCTCCCATGCTTATCAGCCAGCAGATGGTGCCATCGCTCCACCAAAAAACTCTCTGCTTTGCCTTCAGCCCTGGCTCGCCCTGCTGAGCTCTCTCTGCCTCAAGCAGAAGCTCCAGTGTGCGTCCAGCCTACAGAAAGCAGAGTGCCTTTGCCTGAGCACTGCTATGCTGTGGCAGCACACTGAAGGCCTCCTAGGGCCTTCTCTGCCCTAACCCAAGTCGTGCCATTCGGCCCATGCGGGGAGCAAAGCTCCCCCTTGGCAGGGCTCAGCGTGTGGCCTGTGTGGGGTTTCATGGCTGGGAAAAGGCAGATCCTGAAGCTGGGTGCCCTCCTGTGAATGGGGCCTGGTGGGCAGAGCCGGCATTCCCTGGTTGGGATGTAGGAGATCTGGGGCCTTCAAGCTGCATGCACATCCCCTCTCTGGCTGCCCCTCTTGCTTCTTCTCTGCTGCCAAGCCTCTCGCACCACACGTGCGTCTCATTGGAAGGAGCAGGCTGCTTGCCATTCTTGGGCAGGGAATCATCCCACACACCTTGTTTCCTCGAAGGGGAGTGCAGACTGACTCAGAGCCTCCAGAGGAGCTGTAGTCTCTCCAGCCACAGAGGCCTGTAGCCGAGTCCATGACAGCCTGTTGCAGGGAGGGCTGCTATGGGAGAGTGCCATGCTTCCCTGGCAGGGGCTCCTTCTCACACTGCTTTCCGTGGGGAAACACTGTGTGCGCCAGGGGTCTCCTGTGTGCACAAAATCTCTCCCCAGTGCCTGAGGTGCAGGGAATCCTCTTTGGACACAGAGCAATGTTCTAGGCAGACCTCCCATGCTGGGAGAGCCTCCACTTCCCCAACTGTCCAACTGCCTCAGGAACACACTTCTAGGGAGTGTGGGTCTAACAGGCAGAACGGCCCGAGTGAGGAACGTGGATGGCAGGCCAAAGCCACTGTGCTGAGCATTCCCCCTGCAAGTCCCAGCTGAAGGCTCTGTGCACCAGGCTCAAGCTGGAATGAGCCTGTAGCCTGGCCTCCAGTCCCAGGCTTTCCCTGGGCACTGCTAGTTTGGGACCCATCCCAGGCTCAGCCAGGCCTCCCTAGGGCCTGTGCTGGCCTGGGCCACTGCCAGCCAGCAGGACCTCGACAGAGCACAGTTCATTCGAGCAGGCCCCAGGGTGTTGCCTGTGTGTCTCTTGCACTGCTGGCAAGCTGCGGGTCCAGAGGCTGAGTGTGCACGTGGCCCCTGGGGCCTGAGCACAAAACAGTCATGACCCCACTTGCAAGCAGGACTCCTGCCACCTCTTCGCTGCCTGCCACACTCCCTTGCTGCCTGCACTGTCTTCACTGCTGGCAGGCCTCTGTGTGCACAGGCCGGTCTACGCCAAGGAAACAAGGGGCTTGCTCTCCCCTTGCTAGGGGCTCCTCCTACAGCACTCTGGACCAGGGCACACACGCCCCTGGACCAGCAGCCTGCAAGGAAGCTGCCGCTGAGCCATGCAGAAAGGCCTGCAGCACTTGGCAGGGAGCCTTCGGCTGTGGACAGCTTTCCCACTGCCAAGCCTTGGAGGAGCTCATGGATGCTGGGGCGTGCAGCGTTTTCCATCGGAGAGCACTGGGGGCCCAAAGCCTCCCCTGTGCCTTCCGAGCCCCTTCCCACCCACAGGCCCTTGGCACCCACTCTGTTGCCAGAGGGAAGTCCTAAGCAGGACTCTCGAGCTTGTGCAGCCAGAGTGCCTCCTGCTTGGAAACGGCCTCAGGAACTCATTTGGAGTGAGGCTGCTCCCATGCTTATCAGCCAGCAGATGGTGCCATCGCTCCACCAAAAAACTCTCTGCTTTGCCTTCAGCCCTGGCTCGCCCTGCTGAGCTCTCTCTGCCTCAAGCAGAAGCTCCAGTGTGCGTCCAGCCTACAGAAAGCAGAGTGCCTTTGCCTGAGCACTGCTATGCTGTGGCAGCACCCTGAAGGCCTCCTAGGGCCTTCTCTGCCCTAACCCAAGTCGTGCCATTCGGCCCATGCGGGGAGCAAAGCTCCCCCTTGGCAGGGCTCAGCGTGTGGCCTGTGTGGGGTTTCATGGCTGGGAAAAGGCAGATCCTGAAGCTGGGTGCCCTCCTGTGAATGGGGCCTGGTGGGCAGAGCCGGCATTCCCTGGTTGGGATGTAGGAGATCTGGGGCCTTCAAGCTGCATGCACATCCCCTCTCTGGCTGCCCCTCTTGCTTCTTCTCTGCTGCCAAGCCTCTCGCACCACACGTGCGTCTCATTGGAAGGAGCAGGCTGCTTGCCATTCTTGGGCAGGGAATCATCCCACACACCTCGTTTCCTCGAAGGGGAGTGCAGACTGACTCAGAGCCTCCAGAGGAGCTGTAGTCTCTCCAGCCACAGAGGCCTGTAGCCGAGTCCATGACAGCCTGTTGCAGGGAGGGCTCCTATGGGAGAGTGCCATGCTTCCCTGGCAGGGGCTCCTTCTCACACTGCTTTCCGTGGGGAAACACTGTGTGCGCCAGGGGTCTCCTGTGTGCACAAAATCTCTCCCCAGTGCCTGAGGTGCAGGGAATCCTCTTTGGACACAGAGCAATGTTCTAGGCAGACCTCCCATGCTGGGAGAGCCTCCACTTCCCCAACTGTCCAACTGCCTCAGGAACACACTTCTAGGGAGTGTGGGTCTAACAGGCAGAACGGCCCGAGTGAGGAACGTGGATGGCAGGCCAAAGCCACTGTGCTGAGCATTCCCCCTGCAAGTCCCAGCTGAAGGCTCTGTGCACCAGGCTCAAGCTGGAATGAGCCTGTAGCCTGGCCTCCAGTCCCAGGCTTTCCCTGGGCACTGCTAGTTTGGGACCCATCCCAGGCTCAGCCAGGCCTCCCTAGGGCCTGTGCTGGCCTGGGCCACTGCCAGCCAGCAGGACCTCGACAGAGCACAGTTCATTCGAGCAGGCCCCAGGGTGTTGCCTGTGTGTCTCTTGCACTGCTGGCAAGCTGCGGGTCCAGAGGCTGAGTGTGCACGTGGCCCCTGGGGCCTGAGCACAAAACAGTCATGACCCCACTTGCAAGCAGGACTCCTGCCACCTCTTCGCTGCCTGCCACACTCCCTTGCTGCCTGCACTGTCTTCACTGCTGGCAGGCCTCTGTGTGCACAGGCCGGTCGACGCCAAGGAAACAAGGGGCTTGCTCTCCCCTTGCTAGGAGCTCCTCCTACAGCACTCTGGACCAGGGCACACACGCCCCTGGACCAGCAGCCTGCAAGGAAGCTGCCGCTGAGCCATGCAGAAAGGCCTGCAGCACTTGGCAGGGAGCCTTCGGCTGTGGACAGCTTTCCCACTGCCAAGCCTTGGAGGAGCTCATGGATGCTGGGGCGTGCAGCGTTTTCCATCGGAGAGCACTGGGGGCCCAAAGCCTCCCCTGTGCCTTCCGAGCCCCTTCCCACCCACAGGCCCTTGGCACCCACTCTGTTGCCAGAGGGAAGTCCTAAGCAGGACTCTCGAGCTTGTGCAGCCAGAGTGCCTCCTGCTTGGAAACGGCCTCAGGAACTCATTTGGAGTGAGGCTGCTCCCATGCTTATCAGCCAGCAGATGGTGCCATCGCTCCACCAAAAAACTCTCTGCTTTGCCTTCAGCCCTGGCTCGCCCTGCTGAGCTCTCTCTGCCTCAAGCAGAAGCTCCAGTGTGCGTCCAGCCTACAGAAAGCAGAGTGCCTTTGCCTGAGCACTGCTATGCTGTGGCAGCACACTGAAGGCCTCCTAGGGCCTTCTCTGCCCTAACCCAAGTCGTGCCATTCGGCCCATGCGGGGAGCAAAGCTCCCCCTTGGCAGGGCTCAGCGTGTGGCCTGTGTGGGGTTTCATGGCTGGGAAAAGGCAGATCCTGAAGCTGGGTGCCCTCCTGTGAATGGGGCCTGGTGGGCAGAGCCGGCATTCCCTGGTTGGGATGTAGGAGATCTGGGGCCTTCAAGCTGCATGCACATCCCCTCTCTGGCTGCCCCTCTTGCTTCTTCTCTGCTGCCAAGCCTCTCGCACCACACGTGCGTCTCATTGGAAGGAGCAGGCTGCTTGCCATTCTTGGGCAGGGAATCATCCCACACACCTCGTTTCCTCGAAGGGGAGTGCAGACTGACTCAGAGCCTCCAGAGGAGCTGTAGTCTCTCCAGCCACAGAGGCCTGTAGCCGAGTCCATGACAGCCTGTTGCAGGGAGGGCTCCTATGGGAGAGTGCCATGCTTCCCTGGCAGGGGCTCCTTCTCACACTGCTTTCCGTGGGGAAACACTGTGTGCGCCAGGGGTCTCCTGTGTGCACAAAATCTCTCCCCAGTGCCTGAGGTGCAGGGAATCCTCTTTGGACACAGAGCAATGTTCTAGGCAGACCTCCCATGCTGGGAGAGCCTCCACTTCCCCAACTGTCCAACTGCCTCAGGAACACACTTCTAGGGAGTGTGGGTCTAACAGGCAGAACGGCCCGAGTGAGGAACGTGGATGGCAGGCCAAAGCCACTGTGCTGAGCATTCCCCCTGCAAGTCCCAGCTGAAGGCTCTGTGCACCAGGCTCAAGCTGGAATGAGCCTGTAGCCTGGCCTCCAGTCCCAGGCTTTCCCTGGGCACTGCTAGTTTGGGACCCATCCCAGGCTCAGCCAGGCCTCCCTAGGGCCTGTGCTGGCCTGGGCCACTGCCAGCCAGCAGGACCTCGACAGAGCACAGTTCATTCGAGCAGGCCCCAGGGTGTTGCCTGTGTGTCTCTTGCACTGCTGGCAAGCTGCGGGTCCAGAGGCTGAGTGTGCACGTGGCCCCTGGGGCCTGAGCACAAAACAGTCATGACCCCACTTGCAAGCAGGACTCCTGCCACCTCTTCGCTGCCTGCCACACTCCCTTGCTGCCTGCACTGTCTTCACTGCTGGCAGGCCTCTGTGTGCACAGGCCGGTCTACGCCAAGGAAACAAGGGGCTTGCTCTCCCCTTGCTAGGAGCTCCTCCTACAGCACTCTGGACCAGGGCACACACGCCCCTGGACCAGCAGCCTGCAAGGAAGCTGCCGCTGAGCCATGCAGAAAGGCCTGCAGCACTTGGCAGGGAGCCTTCGGCTGTGGACAGCTTTCCCACTGCCAAGCCTTGGAGGAGCTCATGGATGCTGGGGCGTGCAGCGTTTTCCATCGGAGAGCACTGGGGGCCCAAAGCCTCCCCTGTGCCTTCCGAGCCCCTTCCCACCCACAGGCCCTTGGCACCCACTCTGTTGCCAGAGGGAAGTCCTAAGCAGGACTCTCGAGCTTGTGCAGCCAGAGTGCCTCCTGCTTGGAAACGGCCTCAGGAACTCATTTGGAGTGAGGCTGCTCCCATGCTTATCAGCCAGCAGATGGTGCCATCGCTCCACCAAAAAACTCTCTGCTTTGCCTTCAGCCCTGGCTCGCCCTGCTGAGCTCTCTCTGCCTCAAGCAGAAGCTCCAGTGTGCGTCCAGCCTACAGAAAGCAGAGTGCCTTTGCCTGAGCACTGCTATGCTGTGGCAGCACCCTGAAGGCCTCCTAGGGCCTTCTCTGCCCTAACCCAAGTCGTGCCATTCGGCCCATGCGGGGAGCAAAGCTCCCCCTTGGCAGGGCTCAGCGTGTGGCCTGTGTGGGGTTTCATGGCTGGGAAAAGGCAGATCCTGAAGCTGGGTGCCCTCCTGTGAATGGGGCCTGGTGGGCAGAGCCGGCATTCCCTGGTTGGGATGTAGGAGATCTGGGGCCTTCAAGCTGCATGCACATCCCCTCTCTGGCTGCCCCTCTTGCTTCTTCTCTGCTGCCAAGCCTCTCGCACCACACGTGCGTCTCATTGGAAGGAGCAGGCTGCTTGCCATTCTTGGGCAGGGAATCATCCCACACACCTCGTTTCCTCGAAGGGGAGTGCAGACTGACTCAGAGCCTCCAGAGGAGCTGTAGTCTCTCCAGCCACAGAGGCCTGTAGCCGAGTCCATGACAGCCTGTTGCAGGGAGGGCTCCTATGGGAGAGTGCCATGCTTCCCTGGCAGGGGCTCCTTCTCACACTGCTTTCCGTGGGGAAACACTGTGTGCGCCAGGGGTCTCCTGTGTGCACAAAATCTCTCCCCAGTGCCTGAGGTGCAGGGAATCCTCTTTGGACACAGAGCAATGTTCTAGGCAGACCTCCCATGCTGGGAGAGCCTCCACTTCCCCAACTGTCCAACTGCCTCAGGAACACACTTCTAGGGAGTGTGGGTCTAACAGGCAGAACGGCCCGAGTGAGGAACGTGGATGGCAGGCCAAAGCCACTGTGCTGAGCATTCCCCCTGCAAGTCCCAGCTGAAGGCTCTGTGCACCAGGCTCAAGCTGGAATGAGCCTGTAGCCTGGCCTCCAGTCCCAGGCTTTCCCTGGGCACTGCTAGTTTGGGACCCATCCCAGGCTCAGCCAGGCCTCCCTAGGGCCTGTGCTGGCCTGGGCCACTGCCAGCCAGCAGGACCTCGACAGAGCACAGTTCATTCGAGCAGGCCCCAGGGTGTTGCCTGTGTGTCTCTTGCACTGCTGGCAAGCTGCGGGTCCAGAGGCTGAGTGTGCACGTGGCCCCTGGGGCCTGAGCACAAAACAGTCATGACCCCACTTGCAAGCAGGACTCCTGCCACCTCTTCGCTGCCTGCCACACTCCCTTGCTGCCTGCACTGTCTTCACTGCTGGCAGGCCTCTGTGTGCACAGGCCGGTCGACGCCAAGGAAACAAGGGGCTTGCTCTCCCCTTGCTAGGAGCTCCTCCTACAGCACTCTGGACCAGGGCACACACGCCCCTGGACCAGCAGCCTGCAAGGAAGCTGCCGCTGAGCCATGCAGAAAGGCCTGCAGCACTTGGCAGGGAGCCTTCGGCTGTGGACAGCTTTCCCACTGCCAAGCCTTGGAGGAGCTCATGGATGCTGGGGCGTGCAGCGTTTTCCATCGGAGAGCACTGGGGGCCCAAAGCCTCCCCTGTGCCTTCCGAGCCCCTTCCCACCCACAGGCCCTTGGCACCCACTCTGTTGCCAGAGGGAAGTCCTAAGCAGGACTCTCGAGCTTGTGCAGCCAGAGTGCCTCCTGCTTGGAAACGGCCTCAGGAACTCATTTGGAGTGAGGCTGCTCCCATGCTTATCAGCCAGCAGATGGTGCCATCGCTCCACCAAAAAACTCTCTGCTTTGCCTTCAGCCCTGGCTCGCCCTGCTGAGCTCTCTCTGCCTCAAGCAGAAGCTCCAGTGTGCGTCCAGCCTACAGAAAGCAGAGTGCCTTTGCCTGAGCACTGCTATGCTGTGGCAGCACACTGAAGGCCTCCTAGGGCCTTCTCTGCCCTAACCCAAGTCGTGCCATTCGGCCCATGCGGGGAGCAAAGCTCCCCCTTGGCAGGGCTCAGCGTGTGGCCTGTGTGGGGTTTCATGGCTGGGAAAAGGCAGATCCTGAAGCTGGGTGCCCTCCTGTGAATGGGGCCTGGTGGGCAGAGCCGGCATTCCCTGGTTGGGATGTAGGAGATCTGGGGCCTTCAAGCTGCATGCACATCCCCTCTCTGGCTGCCCCTCTTGCTTCTTCTCTGCTGCCAAGCCTCTCGCACCACACGTGCGTCTCATTGGAAGGAGCAGGCTGCTTGCCATTCTTGGGCAGGGAATCATCCCACACACCTCGTTTCCTCGAAGGGGAGTGCAGACTGACTCAGAGCCTCCAGAGGAGCTGTAGTCTCTCCAGCCACAGAGGCCTGTAGCCGAGTCCATGACAGCCTGTTGCAGGGAGGGCTCCTATGGGAGAGTGCCATGCTTCCCTGGCAGGGGCTCCTTCTCACACTGCTTTCCGTGGGGAAACACTGTGTGCGCCAGGGGTCTCCTGTGTGCACAAAATCTCTCCCCAGTGCCTGAGGTGCAGGGAATCCTCTTTGGACACAGAGCAATGTTCTAGGCAGACCTCCCATGCTGGGAGAGCCTCCACTTCCCCAACTGTCCAACTGCCTCAGGAACACACTTCTAGGGAGTGTGGGTCTAACAGGCAGAACGGCCCGAGTGAGGAACGTGGATGGCAGGCCAAAGCCACTGTGCTGAGCATTCCCCCTGCAAGTCCCAGCTGAAGGCTCTGTGGCACCAGGCTCAAGCTGGAATGAGCCTGTAGCCTGGCCTCCAGTCCCAGGCTTTCCCTGGGCACTGCTAGTTTGGGACCCATCCCAGGCTCAGCCAGGCCTCCCTAGGGCCTGTGCTGGCCTGGGCCACTGCCAGCCAGCAGGACCTCGACAGAGCACAGTTCATTCGAGCAGGCCCCAGGGTGTTGCCTGTGTGTCTCTTGCACTGCTGGCAAGCTGCGGGTCCAGAGGCTGAGTGTGCACGTGGCCCCTGGGGCCTGAGCACAAAACAGTCATGACCCCACTTGCAAGCAGGACTCCTGCCACCTCTTCGCTGCCTGCCACACTCCCTTGCTGCCTGCACTGTCTTCACTGCTGGCAGGCCTCTGTGTGCACAGGCCGGTCTACGCCAAGGAAACAAGGGGCTTGCTCTCCCCTTGCTAGGGGCTCCTCCTACAGCACTCTGGACCAGGGCACACACGCCCCTGGACCAGCAGCCTGCAAGGAAGCTGCCGCTGAGCCATGCAGAAAGGCCTGCAGCACTTGGCAGGGAGCCTTCGGCTGTGGACAGCTTTCCCACTGCCAAGCCTTGGAGGAGCTCATGGATGCTGGGGCGTGCAGCGTTTTCCATCGGAGAGCACTGGGGGCCCAAAGCCTCCCCTGTGCCTTCCGAGCCCCTTCCCACCCACAGGCCCTTGGCACCCACTCTGTTGCCAGAGGGAAGTCCTAAGCAGGACTCTCGAGCTTGTGCAGCCAGAGTGCCTCCTGCTTGGAAACGGCCTCAGGAACTCATTTGGAGTGAGGCTGCTCCCATGCTTATCAGCCAGCAGATGGTGCCATCGCTCCACCAAAAAACTCTCTGCTTTGCCTTCAGCCCTGGCTCGCCCTGCTGAGCTCTCTCTGCCTCAAGCAGAAGCTCCAGTGTGCGTCCAGCCTACAGAAAGCAGAGTGCCTTTGCCTGAGCACTGCTATGCTGTGGCAGCACCCTGAAGGCCTCCTAGGGCCTTCTCTGCCCTAACCCAAGTCGTGCCATTCGGCCCATGCGGGGAGCAAAGCTCCCCCTTGGCAGGGCTCAGCGTGTGGCCTGTGTGGGGTTTCATGGCTGGGAAAAGGCAGATCCTGAAGCTGGGTGCCCTCCTGTGAATGGGGCCTGGTGGGCAGAGCCGGCATTCCCTGGTTGGGATGTAGGAGATCTGGGGCCTTCAAGCTGCATGCACATCCCCTCTCTGGCTGCCCCTCTTGCTTCTTCTCTGCTGCCAAGCCTCTCGCACCACACGTGCGTCTCATTGGAAGGAGCAGGCTGCTTGCCATTCTTGGGCAGGGAATCATCCCACACACCTCGTTTCCTCGAAGGGGAGTGCAGACTGACTCAGAGCCTCCAGAGGAGCTGTAGTCTCTCCAGCCACAGAGGCCTGTAGCCGAGTCCATGACAGCCTGTTGCAGGGAGGGCTCCTATGGGAGAGTGCCATGCTTCCCTGGCAGGGGCTCCTTCTCACACTGCTCTCCGTGGGGAAACACTGTGTGCGCCAGGGGTCTCCTGTGTGCACAAAATCTCTCCCCAGTGCCTGAGGTGCAGGGAATCCTCTTTGGACACAGAGCAATGTTCTAGGCAGACCTCCCATGCTGGGAGAGCCTCCACTTCCCCAACTGTCCAACTGCCTCAGGAACACACTTCTAGGGAGTGTGGGTCTAACAGGCAGAACGGCCCGAGTGAGGAACGTGGATGGCAGGCCAAAGCCACTGTGCTGAGCATTCCCCCTGCAAGTCCCAGCTGAAGGCTCTGGGCACCAGGCTCAAGCTGGAATGAGCCTGTAGCCTGGCCTCCAGTCCCAGGCTTTCCCTGGGCACTGCTAGTTTGGGACCCATCCCAGGCTCAGCCAGGCCTCCCTAGGGCCTGTGCTGGCCTGGGCCACTGCCAGCCAGCAGGACCTCGACAGAGCACAGTTCATTCGAGCAGGCCCCAGGGTGTTGCCTGTGTGTCTCTTGCACTGCTGGCAAGCTGCGGGTCCAGAGGCTGAGTGTGCACGTGGCCCCTGGGGCCTGAGCACAAAACAGTCATGACCCCACTTGCAAGCAGGACTCCTGCCACCTCTTCGCTGCCTGCCACACTCCCTTGCTGCCTGCACTGTCTTCACTGCTGGCAGGCCTCTGTGTGCACAGGCCGGTCTACGCCAAGGAAACAAGGGGCTTGCTCTCCCCTTGCTAGGAGCTCCTCCTACAGCACTCTGGACCAGGGCACACACGCCCCTGGACCAGCAGCCTGCAAGGAAGCTGCCGCTGAGCCATGCAGAAAGGCCTGCAGCACTTGGCAGGGAGCCTTCGGCTGTGGACAGCTTTCCCACTGCCAAGCCTTGGAGGAGCTCATGGATGCTGGGGCGTGCAGCGTTTTCCATCGGAGAGCACTGGGGGCCCAAAGCCTCCCCTGTGCCTTCCGAGCCCCTTCCCACCCACAGGCCCTTGGCACCCACTCTGTTGCCAGAGGGAAGTCCTAAGCAGGACTCTCGAGCTTGTGCAGCCAGAGTGCCTCCTGCTTGGAAACGGCCTCAGGAACTCATTTGGAGTGAGGCTGCTCCCATGCTTATCAGCCAGCAGATGGTGCCATCGCTCCACCAAAAAACTCTCTGCTTTGCCTTCAGCCCTGGCTCGCCCTGCTGAGCTCTCTCTGCCTCAAGCAGAAGCTCCAGTGTGCGTCCAGCCTACAGAAAGCAGAGTGCCTTTGCCTGAGCACTGCTATGCTGTGGCAGCACCCTGAAGGCCTCCTAGGGCCTTCTCTGCCCTAACCCAAGTCGTGCCATTCGGCCCATGCGGGGAGCAAAGCTCCCCCTTGGCAGGGCTCAGCGTGTGGCCTGTGTGGGGTTTCATGGCTGGGAAAAGGCAGATCCTGAAGCTGGGTGCCCTCCTGTGAATGGGGCCTGGTGGGCAGAGCCGGCATTCCCTGGTTGGGATGTAGGAGATCTGGGGCCTTCAAGCTGCATGCACATCCCCTCTCTGGCTGCCCCTCTTGCTTCTTCTCTGCTGCCAAGCCTCTCGCACCACACGTGCGTCTCATTGGAAGGAGCAGGCTGCTTGCCATTCTTGGGCAGGGAATCATCCCACACACCTCGTTTCCTCGAAGGGGAGTGCAGACTGACTCAGAGCCTCCAGAGGAGCTGTAGTCTCTCCAGCCACAGAGGCCTGTAGCCGAGTCCATGACAGCCTGTTGCAGGGAGGGCTCCTATGGGAGAGTGCCATGCTTCCCTGGCAGGGGCTCCTTCTCACACTGCTTTCCGTGGGGAAACACTGTGTGCGCCAGGGGTCTCCTGTGTGCACAAAATCTCTCCCCAGTGCCTGAGGTGCAGGGAATCCTCTTTGGACACAGAGCAATGTTCTAGGCAGACCTCCCATGCTGGGAGAGCCTCCACTTCCCCAACTGTCCAACTGCCTCAGGAACACACTTCTAGGGAGTGTGGGTCTAACAGGCAGAACGGCCCGAGTGAGGAACGTGGATGGCAGGCCAAAGCCACTGTGCTGAGCATTCCCCCTGCAAGTCCCAGCTGAAGGCTCTGGGCACCAGGCTCAAGCTGGAATGAGCCTGTAGCCTGGCCTCCAGTCCCAGGCTTTCCCTGGGCACTGCTAGTTTGGGACCCATCCCAGGCTCAGCCAGGCCTCCCTAGGGCCTGTGCTGGCCTGGGCCACTGCCAGCCAGCAGGACCTCGACAGAGCACAGTTCATTCGAGCAGGCCCCAGGGTGTTGCCTGTGTGTCTCTTGCACTGCTGGCAAGCTGCGGGTCCAGAGGCTGAGTGTGCACGTGGCCCCTGGGGCCTGAGCACAAAACAGTCATGACCCCACTTGCAAGCAGGACTCCTGCCACCTCTTCGCTGCCTGCCACACTCCCTTGCTGCCTGCACTGTCTTCACTGCTGGCAGGCCTCTGTGTGCACAGGCCGGTCGACGCCAAGGAAACAAGGGGCTTGCTCTCCCCTTGCTAGGAGCTCCTCCTACAGCACTCTGGACCAGGGCACACACGCCCCTGGACCAGCAGCCTGCAAGGAAGCTGCCGCTGAGCCATGCAGAAAGGCCTGCAGCACTTGGCAGGGAGCCTTCGGCTGTGGACAGCTTTCCCACTGCCAAGCCTTGGAGGAGCTCATGGATGCTGGGGCGTGCAGCGTTTTCCATCGGAGAGCACTGGGGGCCCAAAGCCTCCCCTGTGCCTTCCGAGCCCCTTCCCACCCACAGGCCCTTGGCACCCACTCTGTTGCCAGAGGGAAGTCCTAAGCAGGATTCTCGAGCTTATGCAGCCAGAGTGCCTCCTGCTTGGAAACGGCCAAAGGAACTCATTTGGAGTGAGGCTGCTCCCATGCTTATCAGCCAGCAGATGGTGCCATCGCTCCACCAAAAAACTCTCTGCTTTGCCTTCAGCCCTGGCTCGCCCTGCTGAGCTCTCTCTGCCTCAAGCAGAAGCTCCAGTGTGCGTCCAGCCTACAGAAAGCAGAGTGCCTTTGCCTGAGCACTGCTATGCTGTGGCAGCACCCTGAAGGCCTCCTAGGGCCTTCTCTGCCCTAACCCAAGTCGTGCCATTCGGCCCATGCGGGGAGCAAAGCTCCCCCTTGGCAGGGCTCAGCGTGTGGCCTGTGTGGGGTTTCATGGCTGGGAAAAGGCAGATCCTGAAGCTGGGTGCCCTCCTGTGAATGGGGCCTGGTGGGCAGAGCCGGCATTCCCTGGTTGGGATGTAGGAGATCTGGGGCCTTCAAGCTGCATGCACATCCCCTCTCTGGCTGCCCCTCTTGCTTCTTCTCTGCTGCCAAGCCTCTCGCACCACACGTGCGTCTCATTGGAAGGAGCAGGCTGCTTGCCATTCTTGGGCAGGGAATCATCCCACACACCTCGTTTCCTCGAAGGGGAGTGCAGACTGACTCAGAGCCTCCAGAGGAGCTGTAGTCTCTCCAGCCACAGAGGCCTGTAGCCGAGTCCATGACAGCCTGTTGCAGGGAGGGCTCCTATGGGAGAGTGCCATGCTTCCCTGGCAGGGGCTCCTTCTCACACTGCTCTCCGTGGGGAAACACTGTGTGCGCCAGGGGTCTCCTGTGTGCACAAAATCTCTCCCCAGTGCCTGAGGTGCAGGGAATCCTCTTTGGACACAGAGCAATGTTCTAGGCAGACCTCCCATGCTGGGAGAGCCTCCACTTCCCCAACTGTCCAACTGCCTCAGGAACACACTTCTAGGGAGTGTGGGTCTAACAGGCAGAACGGCCCGAGTGAGGAACGTGGATGGCAGGCCAAAGCCACTGTGCTGAGCATTCCCCCTGCAAGTCCCAGCTGAAGGCTCTGGGCACCAGGCTCAAGCTGGAATGAGCCTGTAGCCTGGCCTCCAGTCCCAGGCTTTCCCTGGGCACTGCTAGTTTGGGACCCATCCCAGGCTCAGCCAGGCCTCCCTAGGGCCTGTGCTGGCCTGGGCCACTGCCAGCCAGCAGGACCTCGACAGAGCACAGTTCATTCGAGCAGGCCCCAGGGTGTTGCCTGTGTGTCTCTTGCACTGCTGGCAAGCTGCGGGTCCAGAGGCTGAGTGTGCACGTGGCCCCTGGGGCCTGAGCACAAAACAGTCATGACCCCACTTGCAAGCAGGACTCCTGCCACCTCTTCGCTGCCTGCCACACTCCCTTGCTGCCTGCACTGTCTTCACTGCTGGCAGGCCTCTGTGTGCACAGGCCGGTCGACGCCAAGGAAACAAGGGGCTTGCTCTCCCCTTGCTAGGGGCTCCTCCTACAGCACTCTGGACCAGGGCACACACGCCCCTGGACCAGCAGCCTGCAAGGAAGCTGCCGCTGAGCCATGCAGAAAGGCCTGCAGCACTTGGCAGGGAGCCTTCGGCTGTGGACAGCTTTCCCACTGCCAAGCCTTGGAGGAGCTCATGGATGCTGGGGCGTGCAGCGTTTTCCATCGGAGAGCACTGGGGGCCCAAAGCCTCCCCTGTGCCTTCCGAGCCCCTTCCCACCCACAGGCCCTTGGCACCCACTCTGTTGCCAGAGGGAAGTCCTAAGCAGGACTCTCGAGCTTGTGCAGCCAGAGTGCCTCCTGCTTGGAAACGGCCTCAGGAACTCATTTGGAGTGAGGCTGCTCCCATGCTTATCAGCCAGCAGATGGTGCCATCGCTCCACCAAAAAACTCTCTGCTTTGCCTTCAGCCCTGGCTCGCCCTGCTGAGCTCTCTCTGCCTCAAGCAGAAGCTCCAGTGTGCGTCCAGCCTACAGAAAGCAGAGTGCCTTTGCCTGAGCACTGCTATGCTGTGGCAGCACCCTGAAGGCCTCCTAGGGCCTTCTCTGCCCTAACCCAAGTCGTGCCATTCGGCCCATGCGGGGAGCAAAGCTCCCCCTTGGCAGGGCTCAGCGTGTGGCCTGTGTGGGGTTTCATGGCTGGGAAAAGGCAGATCCTGAAGCTGGGTGCCCTCCTGTGAATGGGGCCTGGTGGGCAGAGCCGGCATTCCCTGGTTGGGATGTAGGAGATCTGGGGCCTTCAAGCTGCATGCACATCCCCTCTCTGGCTGCCCCTCTTGCTTCTTCTCTGCTGCCAAGCCTCTCGCACCACACGTGCGTCTCATTGGAAGGAGCAGGCTGCTTGCCATTCTTGGGCAGGGAATCATCCCACACACCTCGTTTCCTCGAAGGGGAGTGCAGACTGACTCAGAGCCTCCAGAGGAGCTGTAGTCTCTCCAGCCACAGAGGCCTGTAGCCGAGTCCATGACAGCCTGTTGCAGGGAGGGCTCCTATGGGAGAGTGCCATGCTTCCCTGGCAGGGGCTCCTTCTCACACTGCTTTCCGTGGGGAAACACTGTGTGCGCCAGGGGTCTCCTGTGTGCACAAAATCTCTCCCCAGTGCCTGAGGTGCAGGGAATCCTCTTTGGACACAGAGCAATGTTCTAGGCAGACCTCCCATGCTGGGAGAGCCTCCACTTCCCCAACTGTCCAACTGCCTCAGGAACACACTTCTAGGGAGTGTGGGTCTAACAGGCAGAACGGCCCGAGTGAGGAACGTGGATGGCAGGCCAAAGCCACTGTGCTGAGCATTCCCCCTGCAAGTCCCAGCTGAAGGCTCTGTGCACCAGGCTCAAGCTGGAATGAGCCTGTAGCCTGGCCTCCAGTCCCAGGCTTTCCCTGGGCACTGCTAGTTTGGGACCCATCCCAGGCTCAGCCAGGCCTCCCTAGGGCCTGTGCTGGCCTGGGCCACTGCCAGCCAGCAGGACCTCGACAGAGCACAGTTCATTCGAGCAGGCCCCAGGGTGTTGCCTGTGTGTCTCTTGCACTGCTGGCAAGCTGCGGGTCCAGAGGCTGAGTGTGCACGTGGCCCCTGGGGCCTGAGCACAAAACAGTCATGACCCCACTTGCAAGCAGGACTCCTGCCACCTCTTCGCTGCCTGCCACACTCCCTTGCTGCCTGCACTGTCTTCACTGCTGGCAGGCCTCTGTGTGCACAGGCCGGTCGACGCCAAGGAAACAAGGGGCTTGCTCTCCCCTTGCTAGGAGCTCCTCCTACAGCACTCTGGACCAGGGCACACACGCCCCTGGACCAGCAGCCTGCAAGGAAGCTGCCGCTGAGCCATGCAGAAAGGCCTGCAGCACTTGGCAGGGAGCCTTCGGCTGTGGACAGCTTTCCCACTGCCAAGCCTTGGAGGAGCTCATGGATGCTGGGGCGTGCAGCGTTTTCCATCGGAGAGCACTGGGGGCCCAAAGCCTCCCCTGTGCCTTCCGAGCCCCTTCCCACCCACAGGCCCTTGGCACCCACTCTGTTGCCAGAGGGAAGTCCTAAGCAGGACTCTCGAGCTTGTGCAGCCAGAGTGCCTCCTGCTTGGAAACGGCCAAAGGAACTCATTTGGAGTGAGGCTGCTCCCATGCTTATCAGCCAGCAGATGGTGCCATCGCTCCACCAAAAAACTCTCTGCTTTGCCTTCAGCCCTGGCTCGCCCTGCTGAGCTCTCTCTGCCTCAAGCAGAAGCTCCAGTGTGCGTCCAGCCTACAGAAAGCAGAGTGCCTTTGCCTGAGCACTGCTATGCTGTGGCAGCACCCTGAAGGCCTCCTAGGGCCTTCTCTGCCCTAACCCAAGTCGTGCCATTCGGCCCATGCGGGGAGCAAAGCTCCCCCTTGGCAGGGCTCAGCGTGTGGCCTGTGTGGGGTTTCATGGCTGGGAAAAGGCAGATCCTGAAGCTGGGTGCCCTCCTGTGAATGGGGCCTGGTGGGCAGAGCCGGCATTCCCTGGTTGGGATGTAGGAGATCTGGGGCCTTCAAGCTGCATGCACATCCCCTCTCTGGCTGCCCCTCTTGCTTCTTCTCTGCTGCCAAGCCTCTCGCACCACACGTGCGTCTCATTGGAAGGAGCAGGCTGCTTGCCATTCTTGGGCAGGGAATCATCCCACACACCTCGTTTCCTCGAAGGGGAGTGCAGACTGACTCAGAGCCTCCAGAGGAGCTGTAGTCTCTCCAGCCACAGAGGCCTGTAGCCGAGTCCATGACAGCCTGTTGCAGGGAGGGCTCCTATGGGAGAGTGCCATGCTTCCCTGGCAGGGGCTCCTTCTCACACTGCTCTCCGTGGGGAAACACTGTGTGCGCCAGGGGTCTCCTGTGTGCACAAAATCTCTCCCCAGTGCCTGAGGTGCAGGGAATCCTCTTTGGACACAGAGCAATGTTCTAGGCAGACCTCCCATGCTGGGAGAGCCTCCACTTCCCCAACTGTCCAACTGCCTCAGGAACACACTTCTAGGGAGTGTGGGTCTAACAGGCAGAACGGCCCGAGTGAGGAACGTGGATGGCAGGCCAAAGCCACTGTGCTGAGCATTCCCCCTGCAAGTCCCAGCTGAAGGCTCTGTGCACCAGGCTCAAGCTGGAATGAGCCTGTAGCCTGGCCTCCAGTCCCAGGCTTTCCCTGGGCACTGCTAGTTTGGGACCCATCCCAGGCTCAGCCAGGCCTCCCTAGGGCCTGTGCTGGCCTGGGCCACTGCCAGCCAGCAGGACCTCGACAGAGCACAGTTCATTCGAGCAGGCCCCAGGGTGTTGCCTGTGTGTCTCTTGCACTGCTGGCAAGCTGCGGGTCCAGAGGCTGAGTGTGCACGTGGCCCCTGGGGCCTGAGCACAAAACAGTCATGACCCCACTTGCAAGCAGGACTCCTGCCACCTCTTCGCTGCCTGCCACACTCCCTTGCTGCCTGCACTGTCTTCACTGCTGGCAGGCCTCTGTGTGCACAGGCCGGTCTACGCCAAGGAAACAAGGGGCTTGCTCTCCCCTTGCTAGGGGCTCCTCCTACAGCACTCTGGACCAGGGCACACACGCCCCTGGACCAGCAGCCTGCAAGGAAGCTGCCGCTGAGCCATGCAGAAAGGCCTGCAGCACTTGGCAGGGAGCCTTCGGCTGTGGACAGCTTTCCCACTGCCAAGCCTTGGAGGAGCTCATGGATGCTGGGGCGTGCAGCGTTTTCCATCGGAGAGCACTGGGGGCCCAAAGCCTCCCCTGTGCCTTCCGAGCCCCTTCCCACCCACAGGCCCTTGGCACCCACTCTGTTGCCAGAGGGAAGTCCTAAGCAGGACTCTCGAGCTTGTGCAGCCAGAGTGCCTCCTGCTTGGAAACGGCCTCAGGAACTCATTTGGAGTGAGGCTGCTCCCATGCTTATCAGCCAGCAGATGGTGCCATCGCTCCACCAAAAAACTCTCTGCTTTGCCTTCAGCCCTGGCTCGCCCTGCTGAGCTCTCTCTGCCTCAAGCAGAAGCTCCAGTGTGCGTCCAGCCTACAGAAAGCAGAGTGCCTTTGCCTGAGCACTGCTATGCTGTGGCAGCACCCTGAAGGCCTCCTAGGGCCTTCTCTGCCCTAACCCAAGTCGTGCCATTCGGCCCATGCGGGGAGCAAAGCTCCCCCTTGGCAGGGCTCAGCGTGTGGCCTGTGTGGGGTTTCATGGCTGGGAAAAGGCAGATCCTGAAGCTGGGTGCCCTCCTGTGAATGGGGCCTGGTGGGCAGAGCCGGCATTCCCTGGTTGGGATGTAGGAGATCTGGGGCCTTCAAGCTGCATGCACATCCCCTCTCTGGCTGCCCCTCTTGCTTCTTCTCTGCTGCCAAGCCTCTCGCACCACACGTGCGTCTCATTGGAAGGAGCAGGCTGCTTGCCATTCTTGGGCAGGGAATCATCCCACACACCTCGTTTCCTCGAAGGGGAGTGCAGACTGACTCAGAGCCTCCAGAGGAGCTGTAGTCTCTCCAGCCACAGAGGCCTGTAGCCGAGTCCATGACAGCCTGTTGCAGGGAGGGCTCCTATGGGAGAGTGCCATGCTTCCCTGGCAGGGGCTCCTTCTCACACTGCTTTCCGTGGGGAAACACTGTGTGCGCCAGGGGTCTCCTGTGTGCACAAAATCTCTCCCCAGTGCCTGAGGTGCAGGGAATCCTCTTTGGACACAGAGCAATGTTCTAGGCAGACCTCCCATGCTGGGAGAGCCTCCACTTCCCCAACTGTCCAACTGCCTCAGGAACACACTTCTAGGGAGTGTGGGTCTAACAGGCAGAATGGCCCGAGTGAGGAACGTGGATGGCAGGCCAAAGCCACTGTGCTGAGCATTCCCCCTGCAAGTCCCAGCTGAAGGCTCTGTGCACCAGGCTCAAGCTGGAATGAGCCTGTAGCCTGGCCTCCAGTCCCAGGCTTTCCCTGGGCACTGCTAGTTTGGGACCCATCCCAGGCTCAGCCAGGCCTCCCTAGGGCCTGTGCTGGCCTGGGCCACTGCCAGCCAGCAGGACCTCGACAGAGCACAGTTCATTCGAGCAGGCCCCAGGGTGTTGCCTGTGTGTCTCTTGCACTGCTGGCAAGCTGCGGGTCCAGAGGCTGAGTGTGCACGTGGCCCCTGGGGCCTGAGCACAAAACAGTCATGACCCCACTTGCAAGCAGGACTCCTGCCACCTCTTCGCTGCCTGCCACACTCCCTTGCTGCCTGCACTGTCTTCACTGCTGGCAGGCCTCTGTGTGCACAGGCCGGTCTACGCCAAGGAAACAAGGGGCTTGCTCTCCCCTTGCTAGGAGCTCCTCCTACAGCACTCTGGACCAGGGCACACACGCCCCTGGACCAGCAGCCTGCAAGGAAGCTGCCGCTGAGCCATGCAGAAAGGCCTGCAGCACTTGGCAGGGAGCCTTCGGCTGTGGACAGCTTTCCCACTGCCAAGCCTTGGAGGAGCTCATGGATGCTGGGGCGTGCAGCGTTTTCCATCGGAGAGCACTGGGGGCCCAAAGCCTCCCCTGTGCCTTCCGAGCCCCTTCCCACCCACAGGCCCTTGGCACCCACTCTGTTGCCTGAGGGAAGTCCTAAGCAGGACTCTCGAGCTTGTGCAGCCAGAGTGCCTCCTGCTTGGAAACGGCCAAAGGAACTCATTTGGAGTGAGGCTGCTCCCATGCTTATCAGCCAGCAGATGGTGCCATCGCTCCACCAAAAAACTCTCTGCTTTGCCTTCAGCCCTGGCTCGCCCTGCTGAGCTCTCTCTGCCTCAAGCAGAAGCTCCAGTGTGCGTCCAGCCTACAGAAAGCAGAGTGCCTTTGCCTGAGCACTGCTATGCTGTGGCAGCACCCTGAAGGCCTCCTAGGGCCTTCTCTGTCCTAACCCAAGTCGTGCCATTCGGCCCATGCGGGGAGCAAAGCTCCCCCTTGGCAGGGCTCAGCGTGTGGCCTGTGTGGGGTTTCATGGCTGGGAAAAGGCAGATCCTGAAGCTGGGTGCCCTCCTGTGAATGGGGCCTGGTGGGCAGAGCCGGCATTCCCTGGTTGGGATGTAGGAGATCTGGGGCCTTCAAGCTGCATGCACATCCCCTCTCTGGCTGCCCCTCTTGCTTCTTCTCTGCTGCCAAGCCTCTCGCACCACACGTGCGTCTCATTGGAAGGAGCAGGCTGCTTGCCATTCTTGGGCAGGGAATCATCCCACACACCTCGTTTCCTCGAAGGGGAGTGCAGACTGACTCAGAGCCTCCAGAGGAGCTGTAGTCTCTCCAGCCACAGAGGCCTGTAGCCGAGTCCATGACAGCCTGTTGCAGGGAGGGCTCCTATGGGAGAGTGCCATGCTTCCCTGGCAGGGGCTCCTTCTCACACTGCTCTCCGTGGGGAAACACTGTGTGCGCCAGGGGTCTCCTGTGTGCACAAAATCTCTCCCCAGTGCCTGAGGTGCAGGGAATCCTCTTTGGACACAGAGCAATGTTCTAGGCAGACCTCCCATGCTGGGAGAGCCTCCACTTCCCCAACTGTCCAACTGCCTCAGGAACACACTTCTAGGGAGTGTGGGTCTAACAGGCAGAACGGCCCGAGTGAGGAACGTGGATGGCAGGCCAAAGCCACTGTGCTGAGCATTCCCCCTGCAAGTCCCAGCTGAAGGCTCTGTGCACCAGGCTCAAGCTGGAATGAGCCTGTAGCCTGGCCTCCAGTCCCAGGCTTTCCCTGGGCACTGCTAGTTTGGGACCCATCCCAGGCTCAGCCAGGCCTCCCTAGGGCCTGTGCTGGCCTGGGCCACTGCCAGCCAGCAGGACCTCGACAGAGCACAGTTCATTCGAGCAGGCCCCAGGGTGTTGCCTGTGTGTCTCTTGCACTGCTGGCAAGCTGCGGGTCCAGAGGCTGAGTGTGCACGTGGCCCCTGGGGCCTGAGCACAAAACAGTCATGACCCCACTTGCAAGCAGGACTCCTGCCACCTCTTCGCTGCCTGCCACACTCCCTTGCTGCCTGCACTGTCTTCACTGCTGGCAGGCCTCTGTGTGCACAGGCCGGTCTACGCCAAGGAAACAAGGGGCTTGCTCTCCCCTTGCTAGGGGCTCCTCCTACAGCACTCTGGACCAGGGCACACACGCCCCTGGACCAGCAGCCTGCAAGGAAGCTGCCGCTGAGCCATGCAGAAAGGCCTGCAGCACTTGGCAGGGAGCCTTCGGCTGTGGACAGCTTTCCCACTGCCAAGCCTTGGAGGAGCTCATGGATGCTGGGGCGTGCAGCGTTTTCCATCGGAGAGCACTGGGGGCCCAAAGCCTCCCCTGTGCCTTCCGAGCCCCTTCCCACCCACAGGCCCTTGGCACCCACTCTGTTGCCAGAGGGAAGTCCTAAGCAGGACTCTCGAGCTTGTGCAGCCAGAGTGCCTCCTGCTTGGAAACGGCCAAAGGAACTCATTTGGAGTGAGGCTGCTCCCATGCTTATCAGCCAGCAGATGGTGCCATAGCTCCACCAAAAAACTCTCTGCTTTGCCTTCAGCCCTGGCTCGCCCTGCTGAGCTCTCTCTGCCTCAAGCAGAAGCTCCAGTGTGCGTCCAGCCTACAGAAAGCAGAGTGCCTTTGCCTGAGCACTGCTATGCTGTGGCAGCACCCTGAAGGCCTCTTAGGGCCTTCTCTGCCCTAACCCAAGTCGTGCCATTCGGCCCATGCGGGGAGCAAAGCTCCCCCTTGGCAGGGCTCAGCGTGTGGCCTGTGTGGGGTTTCATGGCTGGGAAAAGGCAGATCCTGAAGCTGGGTGCCCTCCTGTGAATGGGGCCTGGTGGGCAGAGCCGGCATTCCCTGGTTGGGATGTAGGAGATCTGGGGCCTTCAAGCTGCATGCACATCCCCTCTCTGGCTGCCCCTCTTGCTTCTTCTCTGCTGCCAAGCCTCTCGCACCACACGTGCGTCTCATTGGAAGGAGCAGGCTGCTTGCCATTCTTGGGCAGGGAATCATCCCACACACCTCGTTTCCTCGAAGGGGAGTGCAGACTGACTCAGAGCCTCCAGAGGAGCTGTAGTCTCTCCAGCCACAGAGGCCTGTAGCCGAGTCCATGACAGCCTGTTGCAGGGAGGGCTCCTATGGGAGAGTGCCATGCTTCCCTGGCAGGGGCTCCTTCTCACACTGCTTTCCGTGGGGAAACACTGTGTGCGCCAGGGGTCTCCTGTGTGCACAAAATCTCTCCCCAGTGCCTGAGGTGCAGGGAATCCTCTTTGGACACAGAGCAATGTTCTAGGCAGACCTCCCATGCTGGGAGAGCCTCCACTTCCCCAACTGTCCAACTGCCTCAGGAACACACTTCTAGGGAGTGTGGGTCTAACAGGCAGAACGGCCCGAGTGAGGAACGTGGATGGCAGGCCAAAGCCACTGTGCTGAGCATTCCCCCTGCAAGTCCCAGCTGAAGGCTCTGTGCACCAGGCTCAAGCTGGAATGAGCCTGTAGCCTGGCCTCCAGTCCCAGGCTTTCCCTGGGCACTGCTAGTTTGGGACCCATCCCAGGCTCAGCCAGGCCTCCCTAGGGCCTGTGCTGGCCTGGGCCACTGCCAGCCAGCAGGACCTCGACAGAGCACAGTTCATTCGAGCAGGCCCCAGGGTGTTGCCTGTGTGTCTCTTGCACTGCTGGCAAGCTGCGGGTCCAGAGGCTGAGTGTGCACGTGGCCCCTGGGGCCTGAGCACAAAACAGTCATGACCCCACTTGCAAGCAGGACTCCTGCCACCTCTTCGCTGCCTGCCACACTCCCTTGCTGCCTGCACTGTCTTCACTGCTGGCAGGCCTCTGTGTGCACAGGCCGGTCTACGCCAAGGAAACAAGGGGCTTGCTCTCCCCTTGCTAGGAGCTCCTCCTACAGCACTCTGGACCAGGGCACACACGCCCCTGGACCAGCAGCCTGCAAGGAAGCTGCCGCTGAGCCATGCAGAAAGGCCTGCAGCACTTGGCAGGGAGCCTTCGGCTGTGGACAGCTTTCCCACTGCCAAGCCTTGGAGGAGCTCATGGATGCTGGGGCGTGCAGCGTTTTCCATCGGAGAGCACTGGGGGCCCAAAGCCTCCCCTGTGCCTTCCGAGCCCCTTCCCACCCACAGGCCCTTGGCACCCACTCTGTTGCCAGAGGGAAGTCCTAAGCAGGACTCTCGAGCTTGTGCAGCCAGAGTGCCTCCTGCTTGGAAACGGCCTCAGGAACTCATTTGGAGTGAGGCTGCTCCCATGCTTATCAGCCAGCAGATGGTGCCATCGCTCCACCAAAAAACTCTCTGCTTTGCCTTCAGCCCTGGCTCGCCCTGCTGAGCTCTCTCTGCCTCAAGCAGAAGCTCCAGTGTGCGTCCAGCCTACAGAAAGCAGAGTGCCTTTGCCTGAGCACTGCTATGCTGTGGCAGCACCCTGAAGGCCTCCTAGGGCCTTCTCTGCCCTAACCCAAGTCGTGCCATTCGGCCCATGCGGGGAGCAAAGCTCCCCCTTGGCAGGGCTCAGCGTGTGGCCTGTGTGGGGTTTCATGGCTGGGAAAAGGCAGATCCTGAAGCTGGGTGCCCTCCTGTGAATGGGGCCTGGTGGGCAGAGCCGGCATTCCCTGGTTGGGATGTAGGAGATCTGGGGCCTTCAAGCTGCATGCACATCCCCTCTCTGGCTGCCCCTCTTGCTTCTTCTCTGCTGCCAAGCCTCTCGCACCACACGTGCGTCTCATTGGAAGGAGCAGGCTGCTTGCCATTCTTGGGCAGGGAATCATCCCACACACCTCGTTTCCTCGAAGGGGAGTGCAGACTGACTCAGAGCCTCCAGAGGAGCTGTAGTCTCTCCAGCCACAGAGGCCTGTAGCCGAGTCCATGACAGCCTGTTGCAGGGAGGGCTCCTATGGGAGAGTGCCATGCTTCCCTGGCAGGGGCTCCTTCTCACACTGCTCTCCGTGGGGAAACACTGTGTGCGCCAGGGGTCTCCTGTGTGCACAAAATCTCTCCCCAGTGCCTGAGGTGCAGGGAATCCTCTTTGGACACAGAGCAATGTTCTAGGCAGACCTCCCATGCTGGGAGAGCCTCCACTTCCCCAACTGTCCAACTGCCTCAGGAACACACTTCTAGGGAGTGTGGGTCTAACAGGCAGAACGGCCCGAGTGAGGAACGTGGATGGCAGGCCAAAGCCACTGTGCTGAGCATTCCCCCTGCAAGTCCCAGCTGAAGGCTCTGTGCACCAGGCTCAAGCTGGAATGAGCCTGTAGCCTGGCCTCCAGTCCCAGGCTTTCCCTGGGCACTGCTAGTTTGGGACCCATCCCAGGCTCAGCCAGGCCTCCCTAGGGCCTGTGCTGGCCTGGGCCACTGCCAGCCAGCAGGACCTCGACAGAGCACAGTTCATTCGAGCAGGCCCCAGGGTGTTGCCTGTGTGTCTCTTGCACTGCTGGCAAGCTGCGGGTCCAGAGGCTGAGTGTGCACGTGGCCCCTGGGGCCTGAGCACAAAACAGTCATGACCCCACTTGCAAGCAGGACTCCTGCCACCTCTTCGCTGCCTGCCACACTCCCTTGCTGCCTGCACTGTCTTCACTGCTGGCAGGCCTCTGTGTGCACAGGCCGGTCTACGCCAAGGAAACAAGGGGCTTGCTCTCCCCTTGCTAGGGGCTCCTCCTACAGCACTCTGGACCAGGGCACACACGCCCCTGGACCAGCAGCCTGCAAGGAAGCTGCCGCTGAGCCATGCAGAAAGGCCTGCAGCACTTGGCAGGGAGCCTTCGGCTGTGGACAGCTTTCCCACTGCCAAGCCTTGGAGGAGCTCATGGATGCTGGGGCGTGCAGCGTTTTCCATCGGAGAGCACTGGGGGCCCAAAGCCTCCCCTGTGCCTTCCGAGCCCCTTCCCACCCACAGGCCCTTGGCACCCACTCTGTTGCCAGAGGGAAGTCCTAAGCAGGACTCTCGAGCTTGTGCAGCCAGAGTGCCTCCTGCTTGGAAACGGCCTCAGGAACTCATTTGGAGTGAGGCTGCTCCCATGCTTATCAGCCAGCAGATGGTGCCATCGCTCCACCAAAAAACTCTCTGCTTTGCCTTCAGCCCTGGCTCGCCCTGCTGAGCTCTCTCTGCCTCAAGCAGAAGCTCCAGTGTGCGTCCAGCCTACAGAAAGCAGAGTGCCTTTGCCTGAGCACTGCTATGCTGTGGCAGCACCCTGAAGGCCTCCTAGGGCCTTCTCTGCCCTAACCCAAGTCGTGCCATTCGGCCCATGCGGGGAGCAAAGCTCCCCCTTGGCAGGGCTCAGCGTGTGGCCTGTGTGGGGTTTCATGGCTGGGAAAAGGCAGATCCTGAAGCTGGGTGCCCTCCTGTGAATGGGGCCTGGTGGGCAGAGCCGGCATTCCCTGGTTGGGATGTAGGAGATCTGGGGCCTTCAAGCTGCATGCACATCCCCTCTCTGGCTGCCCCTCTTGCTTCTTCTCTGCTGCCAAGCCTCTCGCACCACACGTGCGTCTCATTGGAAGGAGCAGGCTGCTTGCCATTCTTGGGCAGGGAATCATCCCACACACCTCGTTTCCTCGAAGGGGAGTGCAGACTGACTCAGAGCCTCCAGAGGAGCTGTAGTCTCTCCAGCCACAGAGGCCTGTAGCCGAGTCCATGACAGCCTGTTGCAGGGAGGGCTCCTATGGGAGAGTGCCATGCTTCCCTGGCAGGGGCTCCTTCTCACACTGCTTTCCGTGGGGAAACACTGTGTGCGCCAGGGGTCTCCTGTGTGCACAAAATCTCTCCCCAGTGCCTGAGGTGCAGGGAATCCTCTTTGGACACAGAGCAATGTTCTAGGCAGACCTCCCATGCTGGGAGAGCCTCCACTTCCCCAACTGTCCAACTGCCTCAGGAACACACTTCTAGGGAGTGTGGGTCTAACAGGCAGAACGGCCCGAGTGAGGAACGTGGATGGCAGGCCAAAGCCACTGTGCTGAGCATTCCCCCTGCAAGTCCCAGCTGAAGGCTCTGTGCACCAGGCTCAAGCTGGAATGAGCCTGTAGCCTGGCCTCCAGTCCCAGGCTTTCCCTGGGCACTGCTAGTTTGGGACCCATCCCAGGCTCAGCCAGGCCTCCCTAGGGCCTGTGCTGGCCTGGGCCACTGCCAGCCAGCAGGACCTCGACAGAGCACAGTTCATTCGAGCAGGCCCCAGGGTGTTGCCTGTGTGTCTCTTGCACTGCTGGCAAGCTGCGGGTCCAGAGGCTGAGTGTGCACGTGGCCCCTGGGGCCTGAGCACAAAACAGTCATGACCCCACTTGCAAGCAGGACTCCTGCCACCTCTTCGCTGCCTGCCACACTCCCTTGCTGCCTGCACTGTCTTCACTGCTGGCAGGCCTCTGTGTGCACAGGCCGGTCTACGCCAAGGAAACAAGGGGCTTGCTCTCCCCTTGCTAGGAGCTCCTCCTACAGCACTCTGGACCAGGGCACACACGCCCCTGGACCAGCAGCCTGCAAGGAAGCTGCCGCTGAGCCATGCAGAAAGGCCTGCAGCACTTGGCAGGGAGCCTTCGGCTGTGGACAGCTTTCCCACTGCCAAGCCTTGGAGGAGCTCATGGATGCTGGGGCGTGCAGCGTTTTCCATCGGAGAGCACTGGGGGCCCAAAGCCTCCCCTGTGCCTTCCGAGCCCCTTCCCACCCACAGGCCCTTGGCACCCACTCTGTTGCCAGAGGGAAGTCCTAAGCAGGACTCTCGAGCTTGTGCAGCCAGAGTGCCTCCTGCTTGGAAACGGCCTCAGGAACTCATTTGGAGTGAGGCTGCTCCCATGCTTATCAGCCAGCAGATGGTGCCATCGCTCCACCAAAAAACTCTCTGCTTTGCCTTCAGCCCTGGCTCGCCCTGCTGAGCTCTCTCTGCCTCAAGCAGAAGCTCCAGTGTGCGTCCAGCCTACAGAAAGCAGAGTGCCTTTGCCTGAGCACTGCTATGCTGTGGCAGCACCCTGAAGGCCTCCTAGGGCCTTCTCTGCCCTAACCCAAGTCGTGCCATTCGGCCCATGCGGGGAGCAAAGCTCCCCCTTGGCAGGGCTCAGCGTGTGGCCTGTGTGGGGTTTCATGGCTGGGAAAAGGCAGATCCTGAAGCTGGGTGCCCTCCTGTGAATGGGGCCTGGTGGGCAGAGCCGGCATTCCCTGGTTGGGATGTAGGAGATCTGGGGCCTTCAAGCTGCATGCACATCCCCTCTCTGGCTGCCCCTCTTGCTTCTTCTCTGCTGCCAAGCCTCTCGCACCACACGTGCGTCTCATTGGAAGGAGCAGGCTGCTTGCCATTCTTGGGCAGGGAATCATCCCACACACCTCGTTTCCTCGAAGGGGAGTGCAGACTGACTCAGAGCCTCCAGAGGAGCTGTAGTCTCTCCAGCCACAGAGGCCTGTAGCCGAGTCCATGACAGCCTGTTGCAGGGAGGGCTCCTATGGGAGAGTGCCATGCTTCCCTGGCAGGGGCTCCTTCTCACACTGCTCTCCGTGGGGAAACACTGTGTGCGCCAGGGGTCTCCTGTGTGCACAAAATCTCTCCCCAGTGCCTGAGGTGCAGGGAATCCTCTTTGGACACAGAGCAATGTTCTAGGCAGACCTCCCATGCTGGGAGAGCCTCCACTTCCCCAACTGTCCAACTGCCTCAGGAACACACTTCTAGGGAGTGTGGGTCTAACAGGCAGAACGGCCCGAGTGAGGAACGTGGATGGCAGGCCAAAGCCACTGTGCTGAGCATTCCCCCTGCAAGTCCCAGCTGAAGGCTCTGTGCACCAGGCTCAAGCTGGAATGAGCCTGTAGCCTGGCCTCCAGTCCCAGGCTTTCCCTGGGCACTGCTAGTTTGGGACCCATCCCAGGCTCAGCCAGGCCTCCCTAGGGCCTGTGCTGGCCTGGGCCACTGCCAGCCAGCAGGACCTCGACAGAGCACAGTTCATTCGAGCAGGCCCCAGGGTGTTGCCTGTGTGTCTCTTGCACTGCTGGCAAGCTGCGGGTCCAGAGGCTGAGTGTGCACGTGGCCCCTGGGGCCTGAGCACAAAACAGTCATGACCCCACTTGCAAGCAGGACTCCTGCCACCTCTTCGCTGCCTGCCACACTCCCTTGCTGCCTGCACTGTCTTCACTGCTGGCAGGCCTCTGTGTGCACAGGCCGGTCTACGCCAAGGAAACAAGGGGCTTGCTCTCCCCTTGCTAGGAGCTCCTCCTACAGCACTCTGGACCAGGGCACACACGCCCCTGGACCAGCAGCCTGCAAGGAAGCTGCCGCTGAGCCATGCAGAAAGGCCTGCAGCACTTGGCAGGGAGCCTTCGGCTGTGGACAGCTTTCCCACTGCCAAGCCTTGGAGGAGCTCATGGATGCTGGGGCGTGCAGCGTTTTCCATCGGAGAGCACTGGGGGCCCAAAGCCTCCCCTGTGCCTTCCGAGCCCCTTCCCACCCACAGGCCCTTGGCACCCACTCTGTTGCCAGAGGGAAGTCCTAAGCAGGACTCTCGAGCTTGTGCAGCCAGAGTGCCTCCTGCTTGGAAACGGCCAAAGGAACTCATTTGGAGTGAGGCTGCTCCCATGCTTATCAGCCAGCAGATGGTGCCATCGCTCCACCAAAAAACTCTCTGCTTTGCCTTCAGCCCTGGCTCGCCCTGCTGAGCTCTCTCTGCCTCAAGCAGAAGCTCCAGTGTGCGTCCAGCCTACAGAAAGCAGAGTGCCTTTGCCTGAGCACTGCTATGCTGTGGCAGCACCCTGAAGGCCTCCTAGGGCCTTCTCTGCCCTAACCCAAGTCGTGCCATTCGGCCCATGCGGGGAGCAAAGCTCCCCCTTGGCAGGGCTCAGCGTGTGGCCTGTGTGGGGTTTCATGGCTGGGAAAAGGCAGATCCTGAAGCTGGGTGCCCTCCTGTGAATGGGGCCTGGTGGGCAGAGCCGGCATTCCCTGGTTGGGATGTAGGAGATCTGGGGCCTTCAAGCTGCATGCACATCCCCTCTCTGGCTGCCCCTCTTGCTTCTTCTCTGCTGCCAAGCCTCTCGCACCACACGTGCGTCTCATTGGAAGGAGCAGGCTGCTTGCCATTCTTGGGCAGGGAATCATCCCACACACCTCGTTTCCTCGAAGGGGAGTGCAGACTGACTCAGAGCCTCCAGAGGAGCTGTAGTCTCTCCAGCCACAGAGGCCTGTAGCCGAGTCCATGACAGCCTGTTGCAGGGAGGGCTCCTATGGGAGAGTGCCATGCTTCCCTGGCAGGGGCTCCTTCTCACACTGCTTTCCGTGGGGAAACACTGTGTGCGCCAGGGGTCTCCTGTGTGCACAAAATCTCTCCCCAGTGCCTGAGGTGCAGGGAATCCTCTTTGGACACAGAGCAATGTTCTAGGCAGACCTCCCATGCTGGGAGAGCCTCCACTTCCCCAACTGTCCAACTGCCTCAGGAACACACTTCTAGGGAGTGTGGGTCTAACAGGCAGAACGGCCCGAGTGAGGAACGTGGATGGCAGGCCAAAGCCACTGTGCTGAGCATTCCCCCTGCAAGTCCCAGCTGAAGGCTCTGTGCACCAGGCTCAAGCTGGAATGAGCCTATAGCCTGGCCTCCAGTCCCAGGCTTTCCCTGGGCACTGCTAGTTTGGGACCCATCCCAGGCTCAGCCAGGCCTCCCTAGGGCCTGTGCTGGCCTGGGCCACTGCCAGCCAGCAGGACCTCGACAGAGCACAGTTCATTCGAGCAGGCCCCAGGGTGTTGCCTGTGTGTCTCTTGCACTGCTGGCAAGCTGCGGGTCCAGAGGCTGAGTGTGCATGTGGCCCCTGGGGCCTGAGCACAAAACAGTCATGACCCCACTTGCAAGCAGGACTCCTGCCACCTCTTCGCTGCCTGCCACACTCCCTTGCTGCCTGCACTGTCTTCACTGCTGGCAGGCCTCTGTGTGCACAGGCCGGTCTACGCCAAGGAAACAAGGGGCTTGCTCTCCCCTTGCTAGGAGCTCCTCCTACAGCACTCTGGACCAGGGCACACACGCCCCTGGACCAGCAGCCTGCAAGGAAGCTGCCGCTGAGCCATGCAGAAAGGCCTGCAGCACTTGGCAGGGAGCCTTCGGCTGTGGACAGCTTTCCCACTGCCAAGCCTTGGAGGAGCTCATGGATGCTGGGGCGTGCAGCGTTTTCCATCGGAGAGCACTGGGGGCCCAAAGCCTCCCCTGTGCCTTCCGAGCCCCTTCCCACCCACAGGCCCTTGGCACCCACTCTGTTGCCAGAGGGAAGTCCTAAGCAGGACTCTCGAGCTTGTGCAGCCAGAGTGCCTCCTGCTTGGAAACGGCCAAAGGAACTCATTTGGAGTGAGGCTGCTCCCATGCTTATCAGCCAGCAGATGGTGCCATCGCTCCACCAAAAAACTCTCTGCTTTGCCTTCAGCCCTGGCTCGCCCTGCTGAGCTCTCTCTGCCTCAAGCAGAAGCTCCAGTGTGCGTCCAGCCTACAGAAAGCAGAGTGCCTTTGCCTGAGCACTGCTATGCTGTGGCAGCACCCTGAAGGCCTCTTAGGGCCTTCTCTGCCCTAACCCAAGTCGTGCCATTCGGCCCATGCGGGGAGCAAAGCTCCCCCTTGGCAGGGCTCAGCGTGTGGCCTGTGTGGGGTTTCATGGCTGGGAAAAGGCAGATCCTGAAGCTGGGTGCCCTCCTGTGAATGGGGCCTGGTGGGCAGAGCCGGCATTCCCTGGTTGGGATGTAGGAGATCTGGGGCCTTCAAGCTGCATGCACATCCCCTCTCTGGCTGCCCCTCTTGCTTCTTCTCTGCTGCCAAGCCTCTCGCACCACACGTGCGTCTCATTGGAAGGAGCAGGCTGCTTGCCATTCTTGGGCAGGGAATCATCCCACACACCTCGTTTCCTCGAAGGGGAGTGCAGACTGACTCAGAGCCTCCAGAGGAGCTGTAGTCTCTCCAGCCACAGAGGCCTGTAGCCGAGTCCATGACAGCCTGTTGCAGGGAGGGCTCCTATGGGAGAGTGCCATGCTTCCCTGGCAGGGGCTCCTTCTCACACTGCTTTCCGTGGGGAAACACTGTGTGCGCCAGGGGTCTCCTGTGTGCACAAAATCTCTCCCCAGTGCCTGAGGTGCAGGGAATCCTCTTTGGACACAGAGCAATGTTCTAGGCAGACCTCCCATGCTGGGAGAGCCTCCACTTCCCCAACTGTCCAACTGCCTCAGGAACACACTTCTAGGGAGTGTGGGTCTAACAGGCAGAACGGCCCGAGTGAGGAACGTGGATGGCAGGCCAAAGCCACTGTGCTGAGCATTCCCCCTGCAAGTCCCAGCTGAAGGCTCTGTGCACCAGGCTCAAGCTGGAATGAGCCTATAGCCTGGCCTCCAGTCCCAGGCTTTCCCTGGGCACTGCTAGTTTGGGACCCATCCCAGGCTCAGCCAGGCCTCCCTAGGGCCTGTGCTGGCCTGGGCCACTGCCAGCCAGCAGGACCTCGACAGAGCACAGTTCATTCGAGCAGGCCCCAGGGTGTTGCCTGTGTGTCTCTTGCACTGCTGGCAAGCTGCGGGTCCAGAGGCTGAGTGTGCACGTGGCCCCTGGGGCCTGAGCACAAAACAGTCATGACCCCACTTGCAAGCAGGACTCCTGCCACCTCTTCGCTGCCTGCCACACTCCCTTGCTGCCTGCACTGTCTTCACTGCTGGCAGGCCTCTGTGTGCACAGGCCGGTCGACGCCAAGGAAACAAGGGGCTTGCTCTCCCCTTGCTAGGAGCTCCTCCTACAGCACTCTGGACCAGGGCACACACGCCCCTGGACCAGCAGCCTGCAAGGAAGCTGCCGCTGAGCCATGCAGAAAGGCCTGCAGCACTTGGCAGGGAGCCTTCGGCTGTGGACAGCTTTCCCACTGCCAAGCCTTGGAGGAGCTCATGGATGCTGGGGCGTGCAGCGTTTTCCATCGGAGAGCACTGGGGGCCCAAAGCCTCCCCTGTGCCTTCCGAGCCCCTTCCCACCCACAGGCCCTTGGCACCCACTCTGTTGCCAGAGGGAAGTCCTAAGCAGGACTCTCGAGCTTGTGCAGCCAGAGTGCCTCCTGCTTGGAAACGGCCAAAGGAACTCATTTGGAGTGAGGCTGCTCCCATGCTTATCAGCCAGCAGATGGTGCCATCGCTCCACCAAAAAACTCTCTGCTTTGCCTTCAGCCAGGGTTCGCCTAGCTGAGCTCTCCTTGCCTCAAGCAGAAACTCCAGTGTGCATCCAGCCTACAGAAAGCAGAGTGCCTTTTCCTGAGCACTGCTATGTTGTGGCAGGTCCCCGAAGGCCTCCTAGGGCCTTCTCTCCCCTGACACAGTCATGCCATTCAGCCCACCTGGCGAGCAATGGTCCACCTTGACAGGGCACACGGTGCAGCCTGGGTGTAGTTTCATGGTTGGGAAAGGGCAGATCCGGAAGCTGGGTGCCCACATGTGAATGGGGCCTGATGGGCCGAGCTGTCATTCCCTGCTTGCGAAGCAGGAGCTCTGGGGCCTGCAAGCTGCGTGCACATCCCCTCCCTGGCTGCCCTCTTGCTTCTCCTCTGCTGCCAAGCCTCTCTCCCCACACGTGGGTCTCATCGAAAGGAGCAGGATGCTTGCCATTCTTTGCAAGGAGCTCATCCCACAAGCCTCATTTCCTTGGAGGGGTCTGCGAAATGCTCCAGAGCCTCCAGAGGAGCTGCAGACTCTCCAAACAACAAGGGCAGCAGCCGAGTCTATGACAGCCTGCTGCATGGAGGGCTTCGATGGGAGAGTGCCATGCAACCCTGGCGGCGACTCTCTCTCACAGTGCTTTCCATGGGGAAACATTGTGTGTGCCAAGTGTCTCCTGTGTGCAGAAAATCTCTCCCCAGCACCAGAAGTGCAGGGAATCCTCTTTGGACACAGAGCAATGTTCTAGGAAGGCCTCCCATGGTGCGTGAGCCTCCACTTCCCCAACTGTCCAACTGCCTCAGGAGCACATTTCTAGGGAGTGTGGGTCGCACAGGCAGGGCGGCTCGAGTGAGGAACGTGGATTGCAGGCAAAAGCCACTGCGCTGACCATTCCCCCTGGAAGTCGCAGCTGAAGGCTCTCTGCACCAGGCCCTAGCTGGAATGAGCCTGCAGCCTGGCCTCCAGTCCCAGGCTTGCCCTGTGCTCTGCTAGGATGGGACCCATCCCAGCCTCAGCACAGCCACCTTAGGGCCTGTGCAGGCCTAGGCCACTGCCAGCCAGCAGGACTTCGATGGATTACCGTTCATTCAAGGAGGCCCCAGGGTGTTGCCTGTGTGTCTCTTGCCCTGCTGGGACGCTGCAGGTCCAGAGGCTGTGTGTGCACGTGGCCACTGGGGCCTGAGCACAAAACAGTCATGACCCCACTTGCAAGCAGGATGCCTGCTGGCCCTTAGCTGCCTGAAACCTCCCCTTGCTGTCTGCACTGTCTTCACTGCTGGCAGGCCTGGGTGTGCACAGGCAAGTCTAGGCCAAGGAAACTGGGTGCTTGCATGCCGCTTGCTAGGAGGTCCTCCTAATGCATTCTGGTCTGGGGCACACACGCCCCTGGACCAGAAGCCTGCAAGGCAGCTGCAGCTTCACCATCCACAAAGTCCTGCAGCACTTGGCAGGGAGCCTTCTGCTATGCACAGCTTTCCCACTCCAAAGCCTTGCAGGAGTTCATGGATGCTCGGGCCTGCAGTGTTTTCCATCGGAGAGCTCTGGGTGCCCAAAACCTCCCCTGTGGCTTCCGAGCACCCTCCAACCCACATGCCCTTGGCACCCAGTCTGTTGCCGGAAGGTAGTCCTAAGCAAGACTCTCTAAGCTTTTGGAGCCAGCGTGCCTCCTGCTTGGAAAGCTCCTCAGGAACTCATTTGGAGCGAGGCTTCTGCTCCCATGCTTGTCGGCCAGCAGATGGTGCCAGTGCTCCACCAAAAAACTCTCTGCTTTGCCTTCAGCCAGGGTTCGCCTAGCTGAGCTCTCCTTGCCTCAAGCAGAAACTCCAGTGTGCATCCAGCCTACAGAAAGCAGAGTGCCTTTTCCTGAGCACTGCTATGTTGTGGCAGGTCCCCGAAGGCCTCCTAGGGCCTTCTCTCCCCTGACACAGTCATGCCATTCAGCCCACCTGGCGAGCAATGGTCCACCTTGACAGGGCACACGGTGCAGCCTGGGTGTAGTTTCATGGTTGGGAAAGGGCAGATCCGGAAGCTGGGTGCCCACATGTGAATGGGGCCTGATGGGCCGAGCTGTCATTCCCTGCTTGCGAAGCAGGAGCTCTGGGGCCTGCAAGCTGCGTGCACATCCCCTCCCTGGCTGCCCTCTTGCTTCTCCTCTGCTGCCAAGCCTCTCTCCCCACACGTGGGTCTCATCGAAAGGAGCAGGATGCTTGCCATTCTTTGCAAGGAGCTCATCCCACAAGCCTCATTTCCTTGGAGGGGTCTGCGAAATGCTCCAGAGCCTCCAGAGGAGCTGCAGACTCTCCAAACAACAAGGGCAGCAGCCGAGTCTATGACAGCCTGCTGCATGGAGGGCTTCGATGGGAGAGTGCCATGCAACCCTGGCGGCGACTCTCTCTCACAGTGCTTTCCATGGGGAAACATTGTGTGTGCCAAGTGTCTCCTGTGTGCAGAAAATCTCTCCCCAGCACCAGAAGTGCAGGGAATCCTCTTTGGACACAGAGCAATGTTCTAGGAAGGCCTCCCATGGTGCGTGAGCCTCCACTTCCCCAACTGTCCAACTGCCTCAGGAGCACATTTCTAGGGAGTGTGGGTCGCACAGGCAGGGCGGCTCGAGTGAGGAACGTGGATTGCAGGCAAAAGCCACTGCGCTGACCATTCCCCCTGGAAGTCGCAGCTGAAGGCTCTCTGCACCAGGCCCTAGCTGGAATGAGCCTGCAGCCTGGCCTCCAGTCCCAGGCTTGCCCTGGGCTCTGCTAGGATGGGACCCATCCCAGCCTCAGCACGGCCACCCTAGGGCCTGTGCAGGCCTAGGCCACTGCCAGCCAGCAGGACTTCGATGGATTACCGTTCATTCAAGGAGGCCCCAGGGTGTTGCCTGTGTGTCTCTTGCCCTGCTGGGACGCTGCAGGTCCAGAGGCTGTGTGTGCACGTGGCCACTGGGGCCTGAGCACAAAACAGTCATGAGCCCACTTGCAAGCAGGATGCCTGCTGGCCCTTAGCTGCCTGAAACCTCCCCTTGCTGTCTGTGCTGTCTTCACTGCTGGCAGGCCTGGGTGTGCACAGGCAAGTCTAGGCCAAGGAAACTGGGTGCTTGCATGCCGCTTGCTAGGAGGTCCTCCTAATGCATTCTGGTCTGGGGCACACACGCCCCTGGACCAGAAGCCTGCAAGGCAGCTGCAGCTTCACCATCCACAAAGTCCTGCAGCACTTGGCAGGGAGCCTTCTGCTATGCACAGCTTTCCCACTCCAAAGCCTTGCAGGAGTTCATGGATGCTCGGGCCTGCAGTGTTTTCCATCGGAGAGCTCTGGGTGCCCAAAACCTCCCCTGTGGCTTCCGAGCACCCTCCAACCCACATGCCCTTGGCACCCAGTCTGTTGCCGGAGGGTAGTCCTAAGCAAGACTCTCTAAGCTTTTGGAGCCAGCGTGCCTCCTGCTTGGAAAGCTCCTCAGGAACTCATTTGGAGCGAGGCTTCTGCTCCCATGCTTGTCGGCCAGCAGATGGTGCCAGTGCTCCACCAAAAAACTCTCTGCTTTGCCTTCAGCCAGGGTTCGCCTAGCTGAGCTCTCCTTGCCTCAAGCAGAAACTCCAGTGTGCATCCAGCCTACAGAAAGCAGAGTGCCTTTTCCTGAGCACTGCTATGTTGTGGCAGGTCCCCGAAGGCCTCCTAGGGCCTTCTCTCCCCTGACACAGTCATGCCATTCAGCCCACCTGGCGAGCAATGGTCCACCTTGACAGGGCACACGGTGCAGCCTGGGTGTAGTTTCATGGTTGGGAAAGGGCAGATCCGGAAGCTGGGTGCCCACATGTGAATGGGGCCTGATGGGCCGAGCTGTCATTCCCTGCTTGCGAAGCAGGAGCTCTGGGGCCTGCAAGCTGCGTGCACATCCCCTCCCTGGCTGCCCTCTTGCTTCTCCTCTGCTGCCAAGCCTCTCTCCCCACATGTGGGTCTCATCGAAAGGAGCAGGATGCTTGCCATTCTTTGCAAGGAGCTCATCCCACAAGCCTCATTTCCTTGGAGGGGTCTGCGAAATGCTCCAGAGCCTCCAGAGGAGCTGCAGACTCTCCAAACAACAAGGGCAGCAGCCGAGTCTATGACAGCCTGCTGCATGGAGGGCTTCGATGGGAGAGTGCCATGCAACCCTGGCGGCGACTCTCTCTCACAGTGCTTTCCATGGGGAAACATTGTGTGTGCCAAGTGTCTCCTGTGTGCAGAAAATCTCTCCCCAGCACCAGAAGTGCAGGGAATCCTCTTTGGACACAGAGCAATGTTCTAGGAAGGCCTCCCATGGTGCGTGAGCCTCCACTTCCCCAACTGTCCAACTGCCTCAGGAGCACATTTCTAGGGAGTGTGGGTCGCACAGGCAGGGCGGCTCGAGTGAGGAACGTGGATTGCAGGCAAAAGCCACTGCGCTGACCATTCCCCCTGGAAGTCGCAGCTGAAGGCTCTCTGCACCAGGCCCTAGCTGGAATGAGCCTGCAGCCTGGCCTCCAGTCCCAGGCTTGCCCTGTGCTCTGCTAGGATGGGACCCATCCCAGCCTCAGCACAGCCACCTTAGGGCCTGTGCAGGCCTAGGCCACTGCCAGCCAGCAGGACTTCGATGGATTACCGTTCATTCAAGGAGGCCCCAGGGTGTTGCCTGTGTGTCTCTTGCCCTGCTGGGACGCTGCAGGTCCAGAGGCTGTGTGTGCACGTGGCCACTGGGGCCTGAGCACAAAACAGTCATGACCCCACTTGCAAGCAGGATGCCTGCTGGCCCTTAGCTGCCTGAAACCTCCCCTTGCTGTCTGCACTGTCTTCACTGCTGGCAGGCCTGGGTGTGCACAGGCAAGTCTAGGCCAAGGAAACTGGGTGCTTGCATGCCGCTTGCTAGGAGGTCCTCCTAATGCATTCTGGTCTGGGGCACACACGCCCCTGGACCAGAAGCCTGCAAGGCAGCTGCAGCTTCACCATCCACAAAGTCCTGCAGCACTTGGCAGGGAGCCTTCTGCTATGCACAGCTTTCCCACTCCAAAGCCTTGCAGGAGTTCATGGATGCTCGGGCCTGCAGTGTTTTCCATCGGAGAGCTCTGGGTGCCCAAAACCTCCCCTGTGGCTTCCGAGCACCCTCCAACCCACATGCCCTTGGCACCCAGTCTGTTGCCGGAGGGTAGTCCTAAGCAAGACTCTCTAAGCTTTTGGAGCCAGCGTGCCTCCTGCTTGGAAAGCTCCTCAGGAACTCATTTGGAGCGAGGCTTCTGCTCCCATGCTTGTCGGCCAGCAGATGGTGCCAGTGCTCCACCAAAAAACTCTCTGCTTTGCCTTCAGCCAGGGTTCGCCTAGCTGAGCTCTCCTTGCCTCAAGCAGAAACTCCAGTGTGCATCCAGCCTACAGAAAGCAGAGTGCCTTTTCCTGAGCACTGCTATGTTGTGGCAGGTCCCCGAAGGCCTCCTAGGGCCTTCTCTCCCCTGACACAGTCATGCCATTCAGCCCACCTGGCGAGCAATGGTCCACCTTGACAGGGCACACGGTGCAGCCTGGGTGTAGTTTCATGGTTGGGAAAGGGCAGATCCGGAAGCTGGGTGCCCACATGTGAATGGGGCCTGATGGGCCGAGCTGTCATTCCCTGCTTGCGAAGCAGGAGCTCTGGGGCCTGCAAGCTGCGTGCACATCCCCTCCCTGGCTGCCCTCTTGCTTCTCCTCTGCTGCCAAGCCTCTCTCCCCACACGTGGGTCTCATCGAAAGGAGCAGGATGCTTGCCATTCTTTGCAAGGAGCTCATCCCACAAGCCTCATTTCCTTGGAGGGGTCTGCGAAATGCTCCAGAGCCTCCAGAGGAGCTGCAGACTCTCCAAACAACAAGGGCAGCAGCCGAGTCTATGACAGCCTGCTGCATGGAGGGCTTCGATGGGAGAGTGCCATGCAACCCTGGCGGCGACTCTCTCTCACAGTGCTTTCCATGGGGAAACATTGTGTGTGCCAAGTGTCTCCTGTGTGCAGAAAATCTCTCCCCAGCACCAGAAGTGCAGGGAATCCTCTTTGGACACAGAGCAATGTTCTAGGAAGGCCTCCCATGGTGCGTGAGCCTCCACGTCCCCAACTGTCCAACTGCCTCAGGAACACATTTCTAGGGAGTGTGGGTCGCACAGGCAGGGCGGCTCGAGTGAGGAACGTGGATTGCAGGCAAAAGCCACTGCGCTGACCATTCCCTCTGGAAGTCGCAGCTGAAGGCTCTCTGCACCAGGCCCTAGCTGGAATGAGCCTGCAGCCTGGCCTCCAGTCCCAGGCTTGCCCTGGGCTCTGCTAGGATGGGACCCATCCCAGCCTCAGCACGGCCACCCTAGGGCCTGTGCAGGCCTAGGCCACTGCCAGCCAGCAGGACTTCGATGGATTACCGTTCATTCAAGGAGGCCCCAGGGTGTTGCCTGTGTGTCTCTTGCCCTGCTGGGACGCTGCAGGTCCAGAGGCTGTGTGTGCACGTGGCCACTGGGGCCTGAGCACAAAACAGTCATGACCCCACTTGCAAGCAGGATGCCTGCTGGCCCTTAGCTGCCTGAAACCTCCCCTTGCTGTCTGCGCTGTCTTCACTGCTGGCAGGCCTGGGTGTGCACAGGCAAGTCTAGGCCAAGGAAACTGGGTGCTTGCATGCCGCTTGCTAGGAGGTCCTCCTAATGCATTCTGGTCTGGGGCACACACGCCCCTGGACCAGAAGCCTGCAAGGCAGCTGCAGCTTCACCATCCACAAAGTCCTGCAGCACTTGGCAGGGAGCCTTCTGCTATGCACAGCTTTCCCACTCCAAAGCCTTGCAGGAGTTCATGGATGCTCGGGCCTGCAGTGTTTTCCATCGGAGAGCTCTGGGTGCCCAAAACCTCCCCTGTGGCTTCCGAGCACCCTCCAACCCACATGCCCTTGGCACCCAGTCTGTTGCCGGAGGGTAGTCCTAAGCAAGACTCTCTAAGCTTTTGGAGCCAGCGTGCCTCCTGCTTGGAAAGCTCCTCAGGAACTCATTTGGAGCGAGGCTTCTGCTCCCATGCTTGTCGGCCAGCAGATGGTGCCAGTGCTCCACCAAAAAACTCTCTGCTTTGCCTTCAGCCAGGGTTCGCCTAGCTGAGCTCTCC